>NW_019524844.1:548220-681802 GCF_002814215.2 Seriola lalandi dorsalis | reverse complement strand
TCATAGTATAGTAAGGCATAAAAAGTTATAAAAACGACATAGTATAGTAAGGCGTAAAAAGTCATAAAAACATCATAGTATAGTAAGGCATAAAAAGTCATAGTATAGTAAGGCATAGAAAATCATAAAAACGACATAGTATAGTAAGGCATAAAAAGTCATAGTATAGTAAGGGATAAAAATTTATAAAAAAGTCGTAGTATAGAAAGTCATAAAAAGTCATAGTATAGTAAGGCATAAAGAGGCATAAAAACGACACAGTATGGAAAGTCATGAAAAGTCATAGTATAGTAAGGGATAAAAAGTCATAAAAACGTCATAGTATAGTAAGGCATGAAAAGTCATAAGAATGTCATAGTATAGTAAGGCATAAAAACGTCATAAAAACGACATAGTATAGTAAGGCATAAAAAGTCATAAAAACGACATAGTATAGTAAGGCATAAAAACGTCATAAAAACGACATAGTATAGTAAGGCATAAAAAGTCATAAAAACGACATAGTATAGTAAGGCATAAAAAGTCATAGTATAGTAAGGCATCGAAAGTCAAAAAAAAGACATAGTATAGTAAGGCATAAAAAGTCGTAAGAATGTCATAGTATAGTAAGGCATAAAAAGTCATAGTATAGTAAGGGATAAAAATTTATAAAAAAGTCGTAGTATAGAAAGTCATAAAAAGTCAGTATAGTAAGGCATAAAAAGTCATAAAAACGACACAGTATAGTAAGGCATAAAAAGTCATAGTATAGTAAGGCATCGAAAGTCAAAAAAAAGACATAGTATAGTAAGGCATAAAAAGTCATAATGTCATAGTATAGTAAGGCATAAAAAGTCATAGTATAGTAAGGGATAAAAATTTATAAAAAAGTCATAGTATAGAAAGTCATAAAAAGTCATAGTATAGTAAGGCACAAAGAGTCATAGTATAGTAAGGCATAAAAAGTCATAAAAATGTCATAGGATAGTAAGGGATAAAAATTCATGAAAACGTCATTGTATAGAAAGTCATAAAAAGTCATAGTATAGTAAGGCTTAAAGAGGCATAGTATAGTAAGGCATAAAAAGTCATAAAAACGTCATAGGATAGTAAGGGATAAAAATTCATGAAAACGTCATGGTATAGAAAGTCATAAAAAGTCATAGTATAGTAAGGAATAAAAAGTCATAAAAACGACACAGTATGGAAAGTCATGAAAAGTCATAGTATAGTAAGGCATAAAGAGTCATAGTATAGTAAGGGATAAAAAGTCATAAAAAGTCATAGTATAGTAAGGCATAAAAACGTCATAAAAACGACATAGTATAGTAAGGCATAAAAAGTCATAAAAACGACATAGTATAGTAAGGCATAAAAAGTCATAGTATAGTAAGGCATCGATAGTCAAAAAAAAGACATAGTATAGTAAGGCATAAAAAGTCATAAGAATGTCATAGTATAGTAAGGCATAAAAAGTCATAGTATAGTAAGGGATAAAAATTTATAAAAAAGTCGTAGTATAGAAAGTCATAAAAAGTCATAGTATAGTAAGGCATAAAAAGTTATAAAAACGACACAGTATAGTAAGGCATGAAAAGTCATAGTATAGTAAGGCATAAAAAGTCATAAAAACGTCATAGTATAGTAAGGCGTAAAACTTCATAAAAACGTCACTGTATAGAAAGTCATAAAAAGTCATAGTATAGTAAGGCATAAAAAGTCATAAAAACGACAGAGTATGGAAATTCATGAAAAGTCATAAAAACGACATAGTATAGTAAGGCATAAAAAGTCATAAAAACGACAGAGTATGGAAAGTCATGAAAAGTCATAGTATAGTAAGGCATAAAGAGTCATAGTATAGTAAGGCATAAAAAGTCACAAGAATGTCGTAGTATAGTAAGTCATAAAATGTCATAGTATAGTAAGGGATAAAAATTTATAAAAAAGTCGCAGTATAGAAATTCATAAATAGTCATAGTATAGTAAGGCATAAAAAGTCATAGTATAGTAAGGGATAAATTTTGTCATAGTATAGTAAGGCGCAAAAAGTCATAGTATAGTAAGGCATAATAAGATCATGGTATAATAAGGAATATTAACATCATAGTACAGTAAAGGATAACGAGTCTTAAAAAGTCAAAGTATAGTAAGGTATGAAAAGTCTTAAAAACTCATAGTATAGTAAATGTAAAAAGTCACAACAAGTCATAGTATAGTAAGGCATGAAAACATCATATACTAAGTAATAAAAAGTCACAAAAACGACATAGGCAAGGCAAGTTTTATTTGTATAGCACATTTCAATAACAAGGCAATTCAAAGGGCTTAACATAGAGCATAAAAGGCATCAACACAGAATATTAAAACAACATAACTAAAAAGACATTTAAAAACAATCAAAAAGTGTTGAATTTGGAAATAAAAAGAAGCTAAAAAGGAACAAGACAGATAAAACAGGAGAATAAAAGTTACAGTGCAGTGTAAAATACTAACTCTCAGATTTGGTTTAATAAAAGGCAGTGGCAAATAGAAAATTCTTCAGCTGTGATTTGAAGACCTGAGAATTGCAGAAGACCTTTAGTTTTCTGGGAGTTCGTTCCAGATATGTGGAGCATAAAAACTGAACGCTGCTTCTCCATGTTTAGTTTTTTCTCTGGGGACAGAAAGCAGACCTGTACCAGATGACATGAGAGGTATATATCGTTCATAATGTAACAGCAGATCAGAAATGTATTTTGGCCTTAAACCATTCAGTGCTTTATAAACCAACAGCAGTATTTTAAAATAATTTCACTGACAGACAGGAATCCAGTGTAAAGATCTGAGAACTGGAGTTATATGATCCACTTTCTGGGTCTTGAGGAGGACTCGAGCAGAAGCGTTCTGAATCAGCTGCAGCTGTCTGATCGATATTTTAGGGAGACCTGTGAAGACACCATTAAAGTAGTCAAGTCCACTGAAGATAAATGCATGGACCAGTTTTTCCAAATCCTGCACAAACATAAGCCCTGTAATTCTTTGTATATTCTTAAGGTGAATAGTAAGTCAAGAAAATCATATTATAGTAAAGCATAACACGTCATAAAAATGTAGTATACTAACGCATACAAATGTCATAGTATAGTAATCCATAAAAAGTCATAGTATAGTTACTGTAGTTATCAAAAGTCATGGTAAAATAGGGCACAAAAAGTCATAAAAACAACATAGTTTAGTAAGGCATAAAAACATCTTAGTATAGTGAGGCAGAAAAACATCATAGTATATTAAGGCAAAAAAATTCACTGAAACGAGATAGTATTAATAAAGCATGAAAAGTCATAAAAACAACATAGTATATAATAAGGCATAATAACCCATAGTACAGTTAGGCATGAAAACTCATATTATAGGAAGGCATAAAAAGTCATGAAAACAACATAGTATAGTAAGGCATGATAAGTCTTAGTATAGTAAGGCATGAAAAGTAATAAAAACATAATATTATAGTTAGGCAAAAAAAGTAATAAAAACGACATAGTATATTAAGATTTAATAAGGCATAAAAATTACATTGTATAGTAAGGCATGAAATGTCACAGTATAGTAAGGCATAAAAAGTCATAAAAATGACAGTATAGTAAGGCATAAAAATTCTTAAAAACAGCATAATATAGTAAAGCATTGTAAGTCATATTATAGTAAGGCATAAAAAGTCATAAAACTTCATGGTATAGTAAGGCATGAAAACTCATAGTATAGTAAGGCATAAAAAGTCATAAAAACAACATACTATATATAGTAAGTTGTAGAAAGGCATCAAAACGACATAGTATAGTAAGGCCTCAAAATATCATAGTACTGTAAGGCATAAAAAGTCATAGTATATTAAGGCATAAAAAGTAATCAAAACAACAGGATATTAAGGCACAAAAGTCATAGTATAGCAAGGTATAAAAAGTCATTGTATAGTAAGTTATCAAAGGTCATAATATAGTAAGACATAAACCGTCAAAAAAGTCATAACATAGTTAGGCATAATAAGTTATAGTATAGTAAGGGATAAAACATCTTAAAAAATCATAGTAGAAAGTCATAAAAACTTCATAGCATAGTAAGGCATAAAAATTTATAAAAACGACATAGTATAGTAAGGCAAAAAAATCATAAAAACAACGTAGTATATTAAGGCTTAAAAAGTCATAAAAATGACATTGTATAGTAAGGCATGAATTGTCACAGTATAGTTAGGCATAAAAAGTCATTAAAAACTTCATAGTATAGTAAGGCATAAAGAGTCATAGTCTAGTAAAGCATAAAAAGTCATAAAAACGTCATAGTATAGTAAGTCATAGGATAGTAAGGCATAAAAAATCATAAAAACGACATGTATAATAAGGCAAAAAAATCATAAAAATGACAGTATATTAAGGCTTAAGAAGTCATTAAAAATGACATTGTATATTAAGGCATGAAATGTCACATTATAGTTAGGCATAAAACGTAATCAAAAGTGACATAGTATAGTAAGGCATAAAAATTCTTAAAAACAGTATAGTATAGTAAAGCATTATAAGTCATATTATAGTAAGGCATAAAAAGTCATCAAAATGACATAGTATAGTAAGGCCTCAAAATATCATGGTATAGTAAGGCATAAAAAGTCATTAAAAACTTCATAGTATAGTAAGACATAAGGAGTCATAGTCTAGTAAAGCATAAAAACGTCATAAAAACTACATAGTATAGTAAAGCATAAAGAGTCATAAAAATGACATAGTATAGTAATGCGTAAAAAAGTCACAGTATTTTAAGTCATCAAAAGTCGTAATATACTAAGGTATAAAAAGCCATAGTATAGTAAAGCATAAAATGTCAAAAAAAGTCATAGTATAGTAAGGCATAAAAAGTCATAGTAAAGTAAGGCATTAAAAGTCATAAAAGCGATACAGTATAATAAGGTATACAAACTTCATAGTATAGAAAGGCATTAATATTCATTAAAGTAATAGTATAGTATGGCATAAGAAGTCATAAAAAGTCATAGTATAGCAAGAAATAAATAGTACTACTGTGATACTCTCACATGACGTAAGCCTTCAGATAGCCACCATCCTTTCACTCAATCAAATGTTAGCATGCCTAAATTGTTTTTTTTCTTGGAGTCGTAGCCTCTTGGAGGGCACATTTTAATAATGTAATATGACTTCACTCCAAACATAGTGCGAATAAGTTAACTCAAATATTGGTAGGGAAAATTCTGTCCTCCAAAAAATATTGATAGGGACATATCCCTACCGTCGACATGCAAATCTATGTCCTTGTTTTGAAAGTACAAATGAATGTGAGAATATTGTTTTAATATTAAGATTTGAAGAAATGTGAACTTATTCTTTAATCTCTTGAGTACAGTATTTTAGTGTATTGGTTGCCACTGGTTAAACAGAGACCCCTGTAGCCAAGACAGACACTGAGACATGAAATATTTTTCCAGAGCAGAGCAGGACATAGAGGAGGCAGAGGTTAGGCAAAGAGCACTGGTGGGGGAACAGTGTTGGTCCCTTTAATGACTCTACCAGTGAAAGTATGCAGAGCAACTTCTGCTACTGTCGTTAGGGGCCCAGTATCACACAGAGGGAGAGAGCCCACTCTACTTCCTTTAAGTCTGTTTAGGGAAGAAAGAAAAAAAAAAAGCTATCCAGATTCAAGGAAATTACCAAAACATAAGGAAGTCAAAATGTTTGACTTTTGGGGAAGGACATCATCTTTCAGCGTATAAGAATTACATCGCTGATGAAAACAGTCAACTTCTGTCATTGATGATGAACAGAAAGCCTCATGGAAGAGAAAAAGAGTAGCTCAAGAGCTACACCCCACTGGCAGATTGTTATTAAGATTAGACTGAGATAACTGACACAGCTTCATTCATAACGTACCGATTATAGCATGTTGACACTGTCAGGTTAAAACCTTCTGTTGAGCATAAATACTGTTAAGCATAAGTTAAATGCAGTGGTGGAAGAAGTGCTCAGATCTTTTACTTAAGTGAAAGTAGCAGTACCACTGTGTAGAAATACTGCATTAAAATTAAAAGTCAAGATTATAGAAGTAAAAGTACAGAAGTATCAAAATATAATTAAAATACCAAACTTCAGTGTTGCAGCCGGTAACTTTGAGCTAATTTAAATGACTTTGTACGCCCTTTAGTAGCTTGTGAATTTCCCCTGAAGGATTAACAAGACGTAACCTATAATGGCATCATTTATTTATTCATTGTATGTTTTATTATTCTAAATCTGCAAAGTATCTATATATCTATAGTATGACTATCTACCTTGGTCATTAACTTCTGGGTTCCAACAGACATGAGTCGGTGTGATCAAATCTGGTGTTTGTAGTTCAGTATTGTTTGTTCTGTTTCTGGTTATACAACCTCTGTCACGGGATGGACTCCAGCTTGGCGCAGTAATTGATGGTATGTCAGGTCAGGATGTTGCTTTTATTTATGTTTTTGTTCCGAGCTCAAATAACAATGGTGTAGAGTTGCCAGTTAGAACCTACATATGTATTAACATGAAAGAACCCCCACTCTTAATGTGACTGACAGGTATCCTCTACATGTGATTCTGTTGTGTCGACCACAAACACTGCAGGAATTTATACTTTGTTGAAGGAGTTATTCTCAATAGCAAGACCTGTAATTTTATGTCAAATGATTGAGAAAATGATTGAGAAAAACTAAACACCAAGTGAAGAATTCACACTCCTTTACCAAAGTAAAAGTAGTAATAAAACATTGAATTTGCATTAATATAAATATACCATTTAAGTATTGTAAAACTTATGAGCAATAGTACAGTATTGTCAACATAATTTTTATCAAACTTGCTCATTATGCAATAGAATGTCCCATGTCAGTGTGATGTTATTATACATTTTGTGTTTTGGACTGATTAATTATCATGTAAGCAACATTTTGGTGTTGTAGTTGGGCAGAGTTTTTTTTAACAACTCAGTAAAGTACCTAAAAAATAATGTAAGTAAGTAGTAAATGTAATAATGTGCTCTAATGTCTAGTGTCTGATAACACACTGAAATGAAACAAATGGTGAAACCAAACAGAAAAAATAAACGAACCGATGAAACTATTTTTTTGGTCATATAAAATGTTCGCTGTTAAGTAAAGTATTTATTGTTGATGACAGATGTTGCTAGAGGTTGAGTGAATACCAACCTGATGACCGAAAACTTTCACCTTCTGCATGACATAGTGGAGCTTGTTTAAATCATGACAAAAAAAGGAAACTAATGAAAATCATCACTTTCATAAACAGTCCCACTTGATGTAATTGCACAGATTCTTTGCCCAACATGATTTACCTGTCTGGAATCCAGTTGTTGTTTGGCAGAACATGGACTGTGTCTGTTGCCAAGAGACCAAACTTTGTGTATTTGTGTTTGTGTATCCGTTCTCGCTTCTCTCACTTTCCTATCCTCACATCATTACCCCCCACCTCTGTCCTCCTTGTTTATGAAGACATGAAGTCCTTTGATGACCTAAAAAGTGCCATAAACTTGTCCTCACTAAACATAGTGAGAACTGTTTCTTTTCCCTGTTTTGCTGAGGCTGGTTCCTCTTCATTCCCTGTCGAAGGTAATGTCTACACATTACAAGCACACTTTACTTTATGTATCCACAAAATGACCCCATTTGAAAGCTAACTTAGCTGCTGACACCCGTCATTGGTCCCTTCACCTGGCCTGGGAACTGAAAGAAGCCTGGAAAGACTGAGGTGCGGCACCAGGTTAAATTCTTCCCCTTCTGGGTGTTCTTTGCCTTGTAATTGACAAGATGAGGTCAGCTAATGAATGTTGTGTGGAAAAACAACAGATCCTGGTGATTACAGGATCTCTAACAGACATGACATGTCTGTGTTTTTAGAATCTGCTCCACATCCTCCCTGTCTCTGACTCTTTCTCTACACTGTGATATTAAATGAATAAGTGCAATATGAAAGGGATGATCGCACAGAGACTTATCACCCTTCCTATTATCTTTTAGCCGATTGTTTTGGTGTTCTGGCCTGCAGCTGTACTGTTTATGTTCACACTCTCGCTGCTGTTTTAGGCCACATTAGCCAGTTGTTTTCAGTGAAAAAGCTCTAAAAATCCTGTACTCTACCTGCCCAGCACCAAACAGCAGACACAGTTAGCGACTAGTCTGTGAACATAGTGGAGCATTTAGTAGCTAAAAAGCCATACATGGGTGAAGATTGGACTTATATTTGCCAGGCCAGAAACAAAACTTTAAAAGGATGATAATGTTACTCTGTATCTGCTGGATGTATTAAATAACTGTTTGCTGACTGACTTTATGCTCCAACTGAAACAAGGTTTTGATTAATGTTCTTTGGTAAAATGTTTTTATAGTAACATGAGTTAAAACATTTTTTTTAAATATAATATTCGCTCAGCAATCAGTCTAAAAATCTATATATAAGACTTACACTGTGTGACTGCACATAGACTGTGAAATAAAATGGCCTCTAATCACACTGCCAGACATGTAACTGTAGCAACTGTAGTAACATTATATAACAAAGTGTAAATGCATAGCTGCACAAGATGTAAAAACCAGGAGCATAATGTTATTTATGAAGGTCTCAGTTCTTGTGTTCAAATCCACTTGACATTTGACATTTAAAAAAAAGTAACTCAATGTCCATTTTCAAGTGTTTTCTAAATAAATTGCTTCTTCACATGGTATAAATGTCAACATAAATTAAAAAAAATCAAAATTATGTGACAATAAAGAAAGAAAGATTTGTCAAGAATTACTGTAAATGTACATTGACTCTAAAATGTGTTTTATGGTGCTTTATTTATAACATATTTGAAAGCCAATGTGCTTATTGGATCCACTTCTGTCATCAGCATGCAGTGTACGCTCTGCATGCAGAGTCATGAAACAGAAACATTCAGGCTGAGAGCAGAGGAAAAGACAAATGCCCAGTTTACCTCAATCAGCATTGATCTTGAACAGGGGGTCAATTTATTAACACCAGCATTTGTTACTCAGACCCCCTGACTGTCCCTCTTTCATATGTAGCACTATTTAATAACCACAGCGTGTCATGGTTGTACAATGAGGGTGATAAATTATAGGGATAATAATGTAATCAAAAGACGCTGTGGCACACTGCCAAGAGAGGAGGGAGGAGAGGCAGGGGTGCCCGAGGCCGAGAGGTATAAAAGAGAATGTGAGGGAGTGTGTTGAACCAGAGTGAAGAACAGAGGTGGAGGAGAGACATGTGAGACAGATATATAAAGAAAGAAAAAAGAGGGTACAGAAGGACATTGCTAAAAAAACAAAAAAAACAGGATAGTGAAATCAACAAGAAGGTAAGGAAAGAGCAGATTATTAGATAAGATAATGCGTCTGTGTCAATCTGTTATAACTATATACTTTAAAATATAAAGGCAGCAGTAGGAATACCACAATGTGAATGCAACTGGGCTGTTATTGCATGCATGATTAAAAACGGTATCAGTAAAATAGTCAACTGCTTTAGTGGTTTAAGTTTAAACTACAGTGAATGAATGGGAAAGTGGTCTCAGTCTTTTGGACCCCACTGTATGTTGCAGAAAGTGGACAGTTCATTCTGATTTCAGAGCCCGTAATTTGAATAGTATTATTTGCATTTGAATCTTCGTCTTTATTGTCTTTATTTCAGATTACTGTTGAAGTTGCATATCTGCTAATAGTCATTATAATTTCACTGTACTCTAATCTACTGCATGTAACTCCTCCTGTTCAAACTTAATTAATGTATTCATTATATAATCAATAGTCTTTCACCTTAAAATAAACGGTGACTAAATAGTATGTCATTTACACTTTTGCCAGTGTAATAAACCAAATGCAAATTGTGTGTGTGTGTGTGTGTGTATACGTATGTGTGTGTGTGTGTGTGTGGGTGTTTGGATTGTGTTGCCAGTGTTTCGTCAGTGGATGCAGAAATGTTTGACTGTTCCCCTGACAAATGGTGATGGCTAACACAGATGTGTAATCTGAGTGGGGGGCTCTGTCCAGCCATGTTTTTTCACCCTAAAACCTCAGAAAGACAAAAAGCATGGAACAGAATCCTTACAAGCAAATTTTTTTTAGTTCTTGATAGGAACTATTATTTAATTCAGTTTATTAAAGTTTAACACTAAAACGCAATTTTAAGTAGTACGTAAGTATATTTTTTGTCTCACATCCACAGGAGTGTACAGTATGTGTTTAAAAACAACATTGAAATGCAATATTGAACATTGGTAACATGGATCATTGGCTCATCTTATGTTTCTTCCCCATGTTTTATCATAATCTTCCCACCAGGAGTTTCTGCTGCTGGACTCTATCTTCTTTGGAGCTCCTAGTGTGAAACACACACTTACCAGAGGTGAAAGTTCAAGGGCCAGACGTAGCGACAGAGTGTGAAAATGTCACTGAGGTCTCTTCTCCTCATCCTGGGAATCACCGCAGCCTCTGTTGTTACTGCTCAAGGTGGGTCTCTCACCTAGATGACAAGACTCTTGTTAGTGGCACATGTGTACAGAAAGACACCACACCCTTCATATACAACATACACACACAAGTAACAGTCAGATTGAGACATTTGCACATGTATACACATCAAAATACAGACAGTTGTGCATTGCAGTCTAATGAGATTGGAGGCAGGATGTTAAAACAGACAAATTTAACAATGTAAAGTCAAGGGAAAGTTGAAGGTTAATGTATGATTTAGTTGGATTTTTTTCTACAAAAATTGGTCTACAGCTAAAAATATGTTCCTTCTTGCAGATTTATTTAGGTTTTTTCAATGAGTGTCAAAACTGAATTACAGCTGCCAAGTCATTAATAATTGCTTTCATGTTTACGTTAAATGCATTTCACAGACATTAAATTATGCTTTCAAGAAAACAACATTTGGAATAATAATTAAAGCACATTGCCAATATGAATGTTACTTATCATGTAAGACACAGTTAAGGCATTAATCACACATTATGTTTTGTCTGTTGCAGGATCATGGAGAAAGGACAACAAAGAGTCTGGTCCTGCGGTATATCACTCTGATGGTAACTTCCAAAATCCTAAACCAAATGAAAAGTGTATGAGGTCTTTTTATTGGTTTAGTCATATTCCTAACTTGTGGTAGATATGCTGAACACAGAATGAGCTGCTACTCAGGCCATGTCTATTTTTGTGCTCTATATGTGTCTAGAAAACTTTGAGTGGACCACATGGTTCAATGTCGATCACCCCGGAGGCCGGGGGGACTATGAGCAGCTGGAGGCCATTCGTTTCTATTACCGCGCCCGAGTGTGTGAGACTCCACGGGCAATCGAAGCCAGAACCACTGAATGGGTCCCAGCCCGTGAAACTGGGGAGAAGGTCCATGCAGACCCCACTGTGGGCTTCTGGTGCCTCAATGTGGAGCAAGGTCCCGAACGCAACTGCTCCAACTACGCAGTCCGCTTCTTATGTCCCAAAGGTTTGTCTCATAGCGCCTTTGATATTCATTCATGGAGTCCTTGAATGCTTTTTAAAAGATTTACTTTTTCCTGCTTCTAACCATTTTCTGCTAATACACATACAAATAATAACACATTTCGTTTCATGATGATGATTTGAATATTATTAATAATCTATTTTCCAACAGATAACAGTGTGAAAACTCAGGGTACTTGGGGGCCGTGGTCAGGATGGAGCCCATGTCCTGCCCTCTGTGGTCAATTGGGGGTCCAAGTTCGCTCAAGAAACTGCCAGTCTCACTCTGTGCCTTGCAGTGGACCTAAAGTAGAAGGGAAGGCATGCAATGGACATGAGTGTCCAAAAGCAGGTAAGTTAGTGTCAGTTTAGTTTTACAGACCCTGACTTCTTTGATTCAATTCAGTCAGGTCGTGAATTAAAACCTGTGAATCACTCAACTTCGTATTTTTTTGTTTTTCTCTTTAGATTGTTCCCTGCAGTGTGTAATGGGGAGGGCGAATGCTGAGTGTGACACATGCATGTGTGAAGAGCACATCCTGTTGGGTTCTGTACGTGGTGCTGGAGGTCTCATTGCTGTAGGGGCTACCATCCTTCGCTATGGCAAGCTCCTTACCCTTACTGACCACAACGGACATTTCCGCATCCCTGGTATCTGCCCTGATGGCAACACCACGCTGACAGTCAGCCTGCAGGGTCATGCCACCCTCAACGTTGTTGTCCCCAACAGTGCTGAACACACCTCAGTCCTCAGTGTCCAACTAAAAAGAACAGGTACAGTAGATGGGGTTTCACAGCAAAATATTTGACTATGGTTCACATTACCATTGGAGCTGTATCAGATTAAGATATAAAAATATTTTTGAGCTACATTTTTACTGACAAGAAGTTTGCAAAGCATGTAAGGAAACTAAAAGCTAATATGTAATTTTATCTCCAACTATCATATGCCAGAGAAGCTTCATGTGTTGAGCAACCCTGAGAGCAAGGCCAGGAGGCAGGGACAAACTGCTGCCTTTTGCTGCAAAGTAGCGGGAACGCCACAGCCAGACAAGTACCAGTGGTAAGACTTGTTATATTGAAATCATAGTTGACAGAGTCATTCACTGTTGTTTTTTTTAATTTCAAATCTAAACTATGATTTATTTCATGCCTTTGCTTCTGCTGTCTTTCCTTCTCTGTGAACTAACAGGTTTCATAACAACAGTCTCATGGAGAAGCAGTCTGAGAACACCTTGGTCCTCAAAGGTCTGCGTCCTGAGCAGGCCGGGGAGTACTACTGCAGAGCAAGTGGCGCATCTGGGGCTATTAAGACCAAACCAGCTACACTCAAAGTCTTAGGTGTGTTCTCGTTAAATTTCTAAATATATTTAATACACAGGAATGTGAAAAAAACAGACTTTGTGAGCATTAAGCAGAGTAATCACAATGGGGTACATACTGTATTTAACTCAAGAAAGATGGCAGTATGATAAAACTTAATTAATATTTTGATTTCTGCATCTCAAACACAGGTAGAAATGAGCATTCATGTAACCCAAAGCCTGAATCCCACCTCATCCGTCTTCCACATGACTGCTACCAAAACAGCACAAACTCATTCTACTATGATGTGGGCAAGTGTCCCTCCAGTACATGTACTGGACAGCTGGACAATGGCATCCGGTGCAAAGACAAAGTGGTTTATTGCTGTGGCGTGGAAAAGATGGAGGAGAGGCAGCTAACATGCCAGGGTTACCAGCTGCCCACCATGGTGGTGACTGAGTGTGGCTGCCAGAAATGTGTGGACACCAAGGCTATTGTGCATGGTAGGGCCATTGCTGCAGACAATGGTGAGCCAATGAGGTTTGGCCATATTTTTATGAATGGAGTCAGAATTAGTCGCACAGGCTACAAAGGTACCTTCTCCATCCAGGTCCCTCCAGACACAGAGAGGCTAGTCCTGACATTTGTGGACAACATGCAGAAATTTGTCAACACCACCAAGGTACTTCCATTTAACACCAAAGGAGGGGCTGTTTACCATGAGATCAAACTTCTAAGAAAGAAAGCTCCTGTTACCATCAGCTCCACAGAAACCAGCACTCTGGAGCTTGGGGAGGTGGAGGGCCAGGAGGCCATGGTTCAGCTCCAGATTCCTCCCCATTCCTTCTATAAGGAGAATGGAGAGGTCTATATGGGCAACGTCAATGCTAGTGTAACATTTCTTGACCCAAGAGATGTTTCCACAGCTGCTGCAGCACAAAGTGATCTCAATTTTGTGGGAGATGAAGGAGATACCCTGCCACTGAGAACCTACGGTATGTTCTCAGTTGACTTCAGGGGTGAGGAAAACAATGAGCCCTTGAACGCAGGTGAAGTAAAGGTGCTCTTGGATTCTGCTCAGGTGACGATGCCTGAGCATCTTAACACCATGAAGCTGTGGTCACTGAACCCTGATACTGGGCTCTGGGAGGAGGAGGGAAGTCTACAGGTGGAGAAGAAAAGAAGAGGCAAAAGGGAGGAGAGAACCTTTCTGATTGGTAACATGGAGATCAGAGAGAGACGGCTGTTTAACCTGGACGTCCCAGAGAACCGCAGGTGCTATGTGAAAGTGAGGGCCTTCCGCAGTGAGCGCTTCATGCCCAGTGAGCAGGTGGAGGGAGTTGTGGTGAGTCTCATAAACATGGAGCCCACAGCCGGCTACTCCTCAAACCCACGTGCCTGGGGCCGATTTGATAGTGTCATCACTGGCTCCAATGGTGCCTGTCTTCCTGCCTTCTGTGATGAACAAAAAGCTGATGCCTACTCTGCCTATGTCATGGCCAACCTTGCAGGGGAGGAACTAGAGGCTGTCCCTTCTGCTCCCAAACTCAATCCCAACCTTGTTGGAGTGCCCCAACCTTACCTGGGTAAACTGAACTACAAACGAACTGACCATGAAGACCCCAGGGTGAAGAAAACAGCATTCAGCATTAATGTGGCAAAACCAAGTCCCAACACAGCTGAGGAAGGCAACGGACCAGTGTATGCATTTGAGAAATTGAAAGAATGTGAGGAGGCCCCATTCAGTGCAGCACACTTTCGCTTCTCAAGAGTGGAAGGTGACCGCTATGATTACAACACAGTGCCGTTCAATGAAGATGACCCTATGAGCTGGACAGAAGACTACCTGAGCTGGTGGCCCAAGCCCATGGAATACCGTGCCTGCTACATTAAAGTAAAAATCAACAGCCCACATGAGATCAATGTGCGGTCCCGCAACATGGGTGGCACCCATCCCAAGACAGTGGGCCAGCTCTATGGACTCCGAGATAGTCGCAGCATCCGTGACATGGACCAGACAACTGTATCAGCTGTGTGTTTGGAGTTCAAATGCAGTGGGATGCTGTATGATCAAGAGCGTGTCGATCGTACCCTGGTGAAGGTGATTCCACAAGGAAGCTGCAAGAGAGATCATGTCAACACAATGCTTCAGGAATATCTGGTCAACCACCTGCCCCTAGCCGTCAACAATGACACCAATGAGTTCACCATGCTAGCGCCTCTTGACCCTCTTGGCCATAACTATGGAATTTATACAGTGACAGACCAGGATCCCCGCACAGCTAAAGAGATTGCTCTTGGACGCTGCTTTGATGGCACTTCTGATGGTACATCTCGTGTCATGAAGAGCAACGAGGGTGTGGCACTGACGTTCACCTGTGGAGATCGTGAGGTGTCACGACAGAGTGTCTTCCAGGCACAGCAGAGTTCTCAAGGTCAGACAGTAACAAGTGTGGTGAGAGGAGAAGGCAGGCAGAACCGACGCCGGCAGAGGGCCAATGCACCTCGCAGCAGTCGTAGACGTAGCACCAGAAATCCTACAGGAAGACGCACGGATGCCACAAGCTAAGCAACACTGAAGGTCAACATGGGAGACCAAATGAATACCTACAATGGAGATGAGTGGATAGTGTTAACCACATTTTGATACAAATATTTTATATTGACTTTTTTTTTCCAAAATCAATGAATATGTAACTGAACAAAGCTAAGCCATCTGATTTTTCTGTCTTACTCTACATTTTCAACTGTACTGTCGTAAATATTTACTTGAAACTGTAAATAGAGTATTTATTACACATGCCTTAAAATCTGCAATTGGTTATTACTTTCAAGATTCTTTCCTTGATGTTGTAAACAAAGACAAAAAGACAACTTATCCTTTTGACCAGTGATTTATTAAATTAGATGCTTATAAAACACTGCAGATGCTGTATTTTCCACGTTATAATGTATCCAATTGTCCATGTAACATTGAAACTGGTCAATTGCTAGAAAAGAAAAGGAGAAATATGCCCCTTTCAACTAACTGTAGCCCATATGAAGACATGGTGGGGTGAAGCCCATAAGCCCCCGCTCCTCATCACACTTGATACAAGCCTGCAGAAGCAATGATTAGGAGACCAGTTGTAGCAAGTTTATCCCCTTGCCTGATCCATACTTTTTCTGCATTAGTACAAATCAAATTAGTAAATTACATTTTTGTCATGCACAAAAAATACCTTTAAGCACTCTTTGCTCCAAATTTTCAAGGATATTCCAGAGATGTATCAAGAGAATGGCTGTGAGGTTTTAAAGTCACATTTATTATACTTGTCTATCCCTTTTATCTTACAATGAATGTCATGTGCTCTCTCACAACTACTACTTACATGTTGCATCAGTCTCAAAATCACCTACAATGCAACCTTTCCAGAGATAAAGATGAATAATGTACTGAATAATTGTTCTGCATTTGGCAACCAAAGTTATAGATACTATATACTTTCCTGTAAGAACCATCCACAGGTAAGTGAGACCTATAATATATACATGACATTCTGGTTAAAGAATTTGCATAGAACCTTGTGTTTCTATGTCACTACAGTTATAACTGCAATACTATATCTGCCATTTTGACAGGAGCAACATTTAATTAAAAATGCGCCCCGCAAAACTCAGACAACAGCAGTTACAATGTATTCTCCATTGAAGCTGGGTCACCCAACAGTTACTACATGATTATGTGTGTGTGTGAGTCGAGGCTGAATGAGACAGAGAAAAGGCAATTCCATATGTATGAACATAAAGAGTTGGTGAGACTGTATGCTCCCTGGTATACTCCCTCTGGTCATTGAAGCAAAATGAAGGGGGCAACACATAGTTCAGATTTTCCAGGATGGCACTGGACAGCATGAGAAGGTACAGCTGCATTTCTGAGGGTTGGGAGGGGTAAAGGGCAGTAGTGATGGAGCCAGTGTCACATGAAGTCCTCATAGTCTTGGGCGTATCCACCATCAAACTCTGCATAGTCAAGGTCATCTCTCAGCTGTGCTTTCAACCCACCTCCAGCTACGACCCCTTTCTTCTTCTTCTTTCCTTTGTTTTGCTGTAAAGGCAAATAAAAAGTCACTTAAAACGATATACATTATATATGAATACACATTTGCAGCAAAACAGCTTTCTAATTTGACCTGAGAGCTCTCTGGTTGAACAATGTAAGAGACTAAATTATTCATGTGTATTCAGCTGGTATGTTACATATCACACTTGAATTAACAAATATATCACTGTTTATTTAGATTCAGTATAGACACCAGATGAATATTAAAAAGGATATAACTAGTATATTTCGACTACGAGCAGACATGAAGTGACTAGGCAAGCTAAACAGCACCCCCTACTGAATACTACAGATCTAAATTTATCTGAAAAAATACCAAAATACAAGGATGCAGTCACTCACTTTTTCTTGTTTCTGTTTTTCACTAAGTAGGACTGACAGGGAATTACTGATTTTCTTCAAGTCATCTACTTCCACTGTAAGAGGAAAAAAAAACAAAACAGTTATTGGTCAAGCCTGCTTTGACTGACATGGTAAATATGGGTATCAATCAATATTGTTCAGTAAAAATTAGTGCAAAAGATACTTACATGAAATACAGAGTTCCCGAAACAATGACTCCAAGAAACTTGAATAATGCACAGATTTTTCAAACTGGGATATCTTTTCTTTCAGCAATTTTTCAAACTCTGTGAAGTCTTCTTTGGAAGATGGACACATGGCATCGATCCCAGTAACACTGTTCGAAGTGCTGCTAACACCTGAAAAAAAAATGTAAAAAGCAGTTTGATGTATATGCTTTTATATTGGACCTCCAGTGTGTTCACACCAACAATTTTGCTTAAGGGTGTAAATTTGAGCTGACATTTTTCAGGGTGCTGAGATTACAGCAATATCAAAACATTTACAGCACAGGAATGGCAAAATAGGATTGTGGTAATTTAAAAACAGTAGAGATGGAGCATGGGCCAGGGAAGAACCCATTAAATTTAGGATGCCGATCCATCATAAAGGAGAGTGTTTTTTTCCCTTAACCTTGCAAGAAAGGCCATTTTTCTATATTTTCCTTAATTTCTCAAGAAGTAATCTATGGATCTTAATGTAAAACAAACACAAACTGACTGACCTCTCACCATATTAATGATGTTGAGATCTATGAATGTACAGTTTGGTACATATACAGATAATTATCGATCTGACAGACATGTATGGGATTGTTTGCCATGCGTTCTACTGAGTAACACTCTAGTTACCTATGTATGAGAGACTGGAATAATTAAAGTGAAAAATGTCATATGGTGTTTATTATTTCTAAAAAAGCAAATTTTGGGAACACTATGCACTTCTTTAAACATACATTAATTACAAAAACTAAAACTGTTTTAAAAAAAAAAATTCTTACTTCATGATGCTTCTGCTTTTAGTAAAACCACATACAAGAGACAGGCTAAGTAAATACTGGTGAGGGTTCAGAAAATGCTTATATGTTATGACAAACTGGTTACAAAGAGGGTTTTTTTGGTGAAAGAAAAAGCCTATAATATCTCAGAAAAGCATACATTTTTGTAGGTCCTGAACACACATTCCAAGTCTACATACATGACACAGCTAAGCATGAGTATATGAACAGGTTAAAATTAAAATGATTCGTGAGTTACAGTATGTTGCATCTACAGTATGAACAAGAGGGTATCCGTTTTTGAAAAGTAGAGGAAATTCCATGGTAACAATCCAACAAAGACTTATGCAAGCCAAGCAAATTATACATGAAATATACACTCACTGGCCACTTCATTAGGTACACCTGCTCAACTGCCCGTCAACGCAAATATCTAATAGGCCGATCACATGGCAGCAACTCAATGCATTTAGGTATGTAGACATAGTCTGACGATCTGCTGATGTTCAAACCGAGCATCAGAATTGAGAAGAAAGGTGATTTAAGTAACTTTGAACGTGACATGGTTGTTGGTGCCAGACAGGCTGGTCTGTGTATTTCAGAAACTGCTGATCTACTGGGATTTCCACACACAACCATCTCTAGGGTTTACAGAGAATGATCTGAAAAAAAGAAAATATCCAGTGAGCGGCAGTTCTCTGGCAAAAATGCCTTTTTGATGCCAGAGGTCAGAGGACAATGGCCAGACTGGTTCGAGCAGATAGAAAGTCAACAGTAACTCAAACAACCACTCGTTACAACCGAGGTATGCAGGAGAGCATCTCTGAATGCACAAAATGTCAAACCTTGAAGTAGATGGGCTACAGCAGCAGAAGACCACACCAGGGGCCACTCCTGTCAGCTAAGAACAGGAATTACAATTCGCACAGGCTCACCAAAATTGGACAATAGAAGATTCAAAAAACGTTGCCTGGGCCAATGAGTCTCGATTTCTGCTGCGACATTCGGATGGTAGGGTCAGAATTTGGTGTAAACAACATGAAAGCATGGATCCATCCTGCCTTGTATCAATGGTTCAGGCAGGTGGTGGTGGTGTAATTATATGAGGGTTATTTTCTTGGCGCACTTTGGGCCCCTAAGTATCACTTGAGCAATGTTTAAACGCCACAGCCTACCTGAGTAGTGTTGCTGAGCATGTCCATCCCTTTATGACCACAGTGTACCCATCTTTTAATGGCTATTTCCAGCAGGATAGCGCGCCATGTCACAAAGCTGAAATCATCTCAAACTGGTTTCTTGAACATGACAATGAGTTCACTGTACTCAAATGGCCTCCACAGTCACCAGATCTCAATCCAACAGAGCACCTTCGGGATGTGGTGGAACGGGAGATTTGCATCATGGATGTGCAGCCTACAAATCTGTAGCAACTGCGTGATGCTATCATGTCAATATGGACCAAAACCTCTGAGGAATGTTTCCAGCACCTAGTTGAATCTATGTCACAAAGAATTAAGGCAGTTCTGAAGGCAAAAGGGGGTCCAACCCAGTACTATCAAGGTTTACCAAATAAAGTGGCAGGTGAGTGTAAATTGCATTCTCTCTTAAAAAGGTATGCATTAGTTTTGCAGTCGGATGTACACAAATTGAAGTAATGTGTATTGTGGAAAACTACTTATATTTTTTTTCTTTGTTAACTGAAAGGTAGTGCTGTCTTACCAAAAGCATCTTTTGCTAGCTCCAAGTCTGCGTCTTCCTGTAATTTCTTCACTCTTAACTTCTCTTCGAGTTGTTCTTCAGGAGTGAGCTCCTCTTGCTGTATTAACAGATACCACAAAGTCAAAATTAAAACATTAGAGATGACAGAGGGGACAATAGTTTTGTGCATTATAGTTACTATAATGCTATACTATAACTGTTAAAGACATAACAGATTAAAAGAAACAAAAAAAAGAAAAAAGAAAGACTCACTTTATTCTCCATCTCTTTCTCCTTCAGCTCCTGTTGTTTCTTCTTTAACCGGTTTTCTTTCTCTTTGATCTTCTCAATCAATTTTTTCTTTTCAGAAACTTTTGTCTCTGAAAATGAAAAATAATGGAATATAGGCAAAATGTAAATTTCAGAAAAAGCAGACAATTTAGCCCCTGATTAACATACTGTAGAATACATCAAGTTCTTGTGAAAAATACAAACCTGTTTTTTTCACCTCTCCTTTTTTCTCCTCATCTTCCTCCTCATCATCCCAGTTGTCCTGTAAATAAAAAAAGTTGGGATAGTTATCATTATTCAGGCTACATAAGCAAGTAGTGGAAAAATCATTAATTGAGACATATGTAAATTTCTTTATAAATTATAAAATAAATGAGTCTATTGAAAGTTTTATATAATACATTTGAATAATGAGGATACAAAGACCATTTAACACACAAACAGTATTACAGTTAGTTACAATATAGGCAAGGGAATGTAGGCAACAAAAGTATGTAATGCTGGATATATCCAAGTCTATCCAGAGCAATAAATATCTTAATACTACAGATGGGTGATATTTCAATAACCTCATTTGTAACATTTCAGTGAAATCAGTTGATCTCAAATGATATTTTGTTGTTCTACAAATATCTGTTGTCAGATGAATGAGTCTGTACAAATGGAGACTAAAAAACAAACAAAATCGGTTGTTAGTTTTTGTTTGACACATTTAAGGACTTTGAATCTTACCAGGGGTGTGTGGCTCATTGATTTTTTAATTATTTTATGGGTGATTTTGGGTACACCTTCCATATTGGGATATTGTTATTGGAAAACCTCAACATTAATATTGAGGAAATAATTTAAAATACACATGCCCTACTTAATGCTGCCAGGAGAAAGCACTAGTTGGGGACTGATCCAAAAACCAAGTACAAATACACAGTTCAAGATCTGCCAAGTAGTGCAATCCAATAATATCTACATAGTCGTTAAACATTTAAATCCTATCCTTTAATTTCATCTAGGAATTAAAGGCCTTTCCCACATAGTCTTTATCAGAAAAAGTTAGTGCTTCACAAACTGTTAGTAGGATAACTAACTCTACTTTAAAACACAGAGTTATATACATTACTATTTGACCTATTTATAGCCTGGGTTTCCACAAGCTGCTGTTGTATTTGAGCATACTGTACATATAAGAATAACTCAACACAATCCACTTGAGATTACAAATTCTTTTCATTTGTGTAATTGACTGTTAGACCCTGGTTTGCCACAAACATTTTACCCTGCTTGCTGAATAAAACCACAGTTTGTACTACGGAGGACATGAAATCATGAGTTTCTTTAGTTTGGGCACCATATGTGACGGAAACCTGAACAATTGAAGAGGCCTCTACCAGTACTTTCCCAGGGTCAATTATCTGAGGTTTCTGGACAGCGACAATGTCAGCATTCAGGTAATAACCACCTGTAATGCACCATCGACTGAAAACCAGTCTCCTACAAAACGCCTGTTGTAAAGTCGGAAACTTCCAGGCCTAGTTCTTGGCTCAGTTGAGTCATCAACCCAGATGATGATTTCATGTGATTGTGGCTAAAGTTGGTTAGCAAGCTAACGCTGCCTCATGTTAAACGAAACTCAACCTGTAGGTATTCAGGACAAGACACAATTACTAACCTCACGCAATCATTTAATGCAACCACCCTTGGGCAATGATGAGATAACCGTCTATATTAACCAAGTATTTCAAACCACTTGGGTTAACGACGCTATCGTCGAGGTTACCTAACGGTAAAGCTCATTTTAGACGCAAGCTGACAGGGGAGCTAGCGAGTTTGCTAGCTAAGTGGCCCGGGAAGAGGTTAGCTTCAAGCTACGTTATCCAAATTACGCCCGGCTACCCAAAAATTACATCCGTGACTGTCCACTTCAAACTAAAAACAAACAATATAAGCATTCAGAAAGTCAGTTTAATCCAAACCATTTATTAGTGCGTTAACATCCATTGTGTTAACGGTACGTTACGACAGTTGATAACCGAGTAGAGCCTACCGTTAGCTAAACTGGAGTTACTACAGCATGCCCGATAGAGCCACACGAGTTAGCCGTCAGCTAACACAAAGCTAACACAGACACGGGGGTTGGGACTGACAGGCAGCCAGAGATTGCGGTGGAGCATGGCACCACAGCCGGGGCTAGAGTGCTTCTACCCAACGTTAGCTTCACATTCATCGGACCAGCTAACCGCTCGATTAACGTTCAACTGACAAACGTTAGCTGCGTAAAGTACTGACCGTGTGAGTGTTTGTCATGTAAATTTACCTTAACGTCGTCGTCTTCGTCTTCGCCTTCCCATTTGTCCATCGCTGCCGCCTTTTTAATCGGCTCGTCCGGCTCGAAGTTGTCAGCGTCTGTAAAAACGACAACATGAAATTCGTTAGTCCAATCCACATCTAACGAGCAAGTTTGACAATAAGGGAGTGTTAGCCTCCTAAAACAAAGCCTGTGTCGTAGCGGATGGTGTACAGATAGCTATCCTTCCCAACTAAGTTTCTCACCCCAGTCCGCCATGTCGGCTGTGTTGGTTGTGTTTGACAGGCTCGCGGTGGAGTCGGTGCTGCAGCCCGCTGGTCACGTTCAGAAACAGCTCCCACCTCCTGGACGTCACTGTCGGCTTATCTAACGTCCTCGCTGTCCTGGACTACTTCAGGCATCATGACACTGATCAGGCTCCCCGGATATTTTTATTTGAATAGTAAACACAAGGAGGGTGCTTGATACGGTACCTACAATATGTCGACATGTTGTTATGTCTGCTTTTTTTATTGGCAGTTTGTAAATAAAAAGTATAAGTTGGTAAGCTTTTCATAATTTTTTTCTATGTATCAGACCCTTGAATTAGCCTACGATCTAAAATTTTTCAATTTTCAATACTTCAAACCCGCTATGTGTACAGCATGTGAGGATGCTTTCAAAAATAATGCTATGAATAGTTCAATTAACTTCTTACAATTTGCAGTAAACAGAAAGAAATGTGAAATTAGTATTTGTTGTGACCACACTTTGCCTTCAAAACAGCACCAATTCTCTTCAGGACACTTGTCCGCAGTTTTTCAAGATTACTTGGCAGGTAGGCTGTGCCAAGCATCTTGGAGACTTGGGAACTTGCCACAGTTTTTCTATGGATTTAGTCTGTCTCTTCATGTGATCCCAGACTGACTCCATGATGTTGAGATCAAAGCTCTCTGGTGTCACACCATCTGTTGCAGGACTCCTTGTTCTTCTTGTTGCTGAAGATAGTTCTTTTTTGGCTCTGGCTGTATGTTTGGGGTCATTGTCACACTGCAAAATGAATTTGGGACCGGGCAGACACCTCCCTGGTGGTATTGCATAATGGATAAGAATCTAAGTATCTAAATTAATATACAGTACATAACCTTACAATGTCTTACAGATAGCACATTAGGATTTAGGGTAAATGCTGTTGCAGCACTTTGCTGTCCTGGGTCAGATACTATTTTCATACAGTCTATAAATAAGTCCATAATTATAATATTTAACTTACAATCCCATAATGTTGACTTAAAGAGTAAATAAACTGACTTTTGTATGAAATCTACTGTACATCTCACAATTTACACAAAGTAGATCGAAGTTATAATAAATATAAGTTTATATACATATGTATGTATATATATATAGATACACACACATAGTTAATAACTCAGATAAAAGAAGCCCACTATAGCGCCCTTTAATATTTGGGAGCTGTACGCCTCCATACTCATGTTGTCATAGATAAACATCAAACATTATACACAGTCTTACTGCCAATGTGAGATATTAATGAGTACTGTGAGAAGATCATTTTGAACAATTCTATTTCATGTGCATGAGTGCTAAAAACAGACAGAGTCGGTCAGTGAGAGTGCTTCACTTTAATAATTTAGGTCTATATTTATCACACCAGAAAGTGTGCACAACAATACAAAACTCACAGCAAAATAGACTGAAGTTGACCAATACTAATAAATCAGGTCTTATTGGGTATTATGTAATCAACTGACAATCGATATATAAATGTAGCAAAGATTAATGCTCTTACTCTGACCAAAATATTATATAATTTCACAAAAATATATATAACTTTGTAGGTTTGCAAGACAACTTTGATTTGTTAATAATGACTTTATAATAACTGTTTAATATTTTTAAGTGTTTGGGTTGCTTTTCTGGGTATGGCGTCACATCCCTGAGAAGGATACATCAGGACAGTAGGATTCATACAGGTTTATCAAAATATAAATAAATAAATAATTAAAATAATCCTATGGATGTTGGTAAGACTTGATGGATTTATTGTTTATACTGTGAAAATGTTTTTTTTCTTTGAATTAAACTTTTAATTTGGTTTGTTTTGTGCTCAATGTTAAAATGTTAAAGTGATAACTGCACAAAAGTCTTCCTGGACACAGTATAGAAATCCTGAAGTGCTGCCTATTTCAAAGAGGTATGTTATTGCACAGATCAATGAGATCATCTTGGTTCTGTGGCCAAGGAGGTGTCTCCTGATCCAGCAGGGGTGAGTGGGGTCATGTGCCAGGGCAGATCAGGTCATGGCAGGGCAGGACAATCAGCAGCATCAGCAGTCCCAGTATGAGACACACAGGACTGTGGCTCAGCGCCAGCCCCAGTGACTTCCCTATATGAACACAGTGAAACCAATACAAATGTAGAGCCATGCAAAATATGATCCCTGCGGCTTATCTGTCTTTGTACATTATCTCAAAAAAACACAGTGAAACAAATTTTAGAGTTTTTGACTACACTTTGAGTTTTTCAGTTAGCAATAAACACTGGTATAGGATGTAAAATGACATACCAATGTAAGTAATATAATACAGTAAATAGAATAATATTCAAGTGAACCATTTCTGTTTGGGTTTTTTTGGGGTTTTTTTTTTTATAAAATGTACGACGATGACATCATAGAAAGCACATATGAATTTCACAATTACTTTCAATGTGACAATGTGTCATCCGTTTCTCAAGGGCTGCACTGTGTCCCAATTCTACACTACATACTACTCTAACCATGTATGAACTGTGTTTACATTTAATAAATAATTTCAAGAGGCATATGTGTAGGTTTTGCAAAAAAAGCCCATTGGTACGAAGAGAATAAAGTGCTAAAATATCAAATAGACAGCACCAATTTTCACAGGGATTGTCTATCTTTTCTATGAACAAAAAGTTATGCCATCAGAATAATTTTTCATCAAAATAAGATTCTACAATTATATAAAAATTCTACATAGAGGGGATTTAAGTACACTAGAAGATGTCTATAGGCATTCTGTTCTTTGAGTATGCTGCTGATACACAAAGGAAATAGAGGAGCTACTTACAGCTGAAAAGCGAAATTAAAACAAATTGCAGATGATGCTGAGACAGATCCAGGATGATCTCAGACAAGAAAACAAAAAATAAATTATTACATATTTGAAAAAACATTTTAGCTTTTTCTTTGTAAATTTCATGTGGCAATAGCTTTCCACAGTAGTAGTAGGAACGATATGTGTCAGTGCCCATCTTGCGTCATTTCCCTTTGGAGCAAACATTAAGTACTTTATTTCTTGTATACAGACGTAAAATACACTATGATGGGAATATTAGTTTATAATACAGTATACTACAGTGTATAGTATTAGTATGGAATTGGGACACAACTTTGGTTAGAGCTTTGAGGGAGGTGTTCACCAGATAAACTGAATTCGGCAATTCTGAAAAATTAAGTATCTTTCTGAGAATGACCCGTCTTTACAATTTCTAACAGAGTTTCAAATGTTTCAGTGGTTTACCTCTGAAGTCTACAGGCCTGTTCTCCCAGGGTGTCAGCACCATAGCCAGGGCTGTCCTCTGAACATCTGACAGAACAGACAGCTGCTCATTTGTTACTGCAGTCGCCTGCTCATAGGAGAACATGCTGATCTGTCTGTGGTTTAATGCCACCTTGAGGAAATAACGAAACAGAGAGGCACATAGAAACAGAGAAACTGATGAGCAGGGATAAGATGAGACAACTTAAGGACTTGTTAAAATAAATTGTCTCAAAAAGTCAAAACAAGGCTGTAAAATGTTTTAATAAGTCTTAATTTACAAAAAAAAAAAAAAAAAAATGGTCTTGAATATTTACTGCCTTACCGAAACAATTAAGTTGAGAAAAAAGGGTTTAAAGTTTCTGTGTAACAGACAGAAAGTTATACCAGATAATGCCCTCATTTTGTGACTTTTAAGGCAGCGTAACCGTTTAAAATACACTGTCTCTCCCGTGGGATGCTTTGGCCTTGATAGTGCTACTATAGGTGTGTTTTGGTCTGCACTGGACTCAATCTTTACATAACCTTGACAAATTATACATTGTTTGAAAGTATCCGCCCAGCTAGCTTTCATTTGATATACTCATAGCTCTCTTGCTTTAGCATCCTAGATGGCTTTCTGTGACAGCTGTGGTTTATTTTATTTCTAAGGCATAATTATTTTAATATGATAAAACAGATGCAAAGAATAATGCAAATTTACACTGTGACTTCTCAGAAAATACACATTTTAAAATTGTAATATTTTTCATATGACAGAAGGACAAATTCTGGTCTTAGCTTTGACCAAATATGTATTTGCAGCATTTTGGCATTTTACAGCAGTAATGTTAAAACTGTAGGTTGTTAGGAGAGGTTGTGGGATGGTTCAACAGTGTCTGTATATACAAGAGGCTGCTCAGTCCTCTTTTGTGCAGTTTCAATCACCACCATCTGACCTGTAGTAATCACTGTCACTGCTGCTGGCTACTGAAGCTATTTGCTAAGAATTGACTCGTGAAGAAAGTGTCAATTTTAGCAAAAACTTAAATCAACTTAAAGTCCAGGTCACATTAATTTAATTAATTATGTCCTTAGGAATCATTGTTATCTAACTCTGGGAAGTGCTGAAAAAATGTAATAATCATAAATAATTCTAGATCATATTGTCCCTAATGGTTTTCCATCATGCACTCATCCTTTGGCCTGTTTGACTAGTATTACATTTTATTCTGTGTAGTATTAAAAATGTCTTAAAAAGTCTTGAATTCAACTTGCTGAACCATACAGAATCCATGATCAATATACCAACATGAACATAGATCAAGACACCTTGGACCCCAGAGGACAAAATGAATAAAAAGCTCTGAAATCCTCTTAAATCACAAGAGCCTGTGAATATTGTTTTGTTGTTTTATTAAGAGTCAACTTACATAAAACCGTGCAGGTGGTATTATTGAAATAGCCATAGGTGTGATTCCTTCGATTTGCTCTTTCACCAAAGCTGACATGGGGAAGTCTGGGAGACCAGCTGTAGAGAGTGGAAAATGTTTCAAAGACAGTGAAGTAGTGCAAAGGTCGCCTGAGTCCAGCTACAAGACACACAAGACATTTAGAGGGTGCCAAGAAAACAAATAATGAAAATAAGATAACTTTGACTCGAGGTTGTTAGCACACATTGCATGAGGCTGAGCTACAAATGTTCAGGCAAAGACAGTGAGTGAATCATACCTGCTAGAACCCCGATCTCAATGAAGACATCAGTTCCCCATGAGCTTATGGATCCAAAAGCAAGGCTGTGGGTCAGCAGCCCAACAAGCGCCTCCAGCTGCTCCTCTGAGCAGGGCAGTGTCAGCTGACCCAGCCTGAGCACTGCCTTACTGCAGCCACCAGGGGGAGACACAGCATGAGAAGAGAGTCAATTCAAATGTCAAACACCAGGGGCATCAACACCAACATCTTAAAATGCCTTTTGTTATTTGCTCACCTGAATTCTACGGCATTGAAAGAGTTAATCTCTGCGGTTTTAGCTCCGCACACAATATACCCCATGGCCACCAGTGTGCTGGAGTCAAGCTGGCTCGGACTCTGTTTGGTGGAGTTTAACACGGTGGTAAAGAGTGCAGCCAGCTAGGATGAAAACAAGAGTTATGATCTAGACATGATCTTTTAATGTACACTCAGTATATTAGGTACACCCAGCTGAAACTAATGCAGTCTAATACAACAGCCCTGCAAAAAGTCCTGGTGTTTTTAGAGTAGTAGTAGTTGATTCAACTTTATGGTCATTTTGAAAGCTTTGTTTGTGCTATTGTGCTGTTGAACTAGATTGGGTTATACTGACAAGTGTTTCTAACATTTAGTCTACTCTCATTGGTCTGAATAGGATCAACAAACTATTACAAAAAGAGGTTTGTCACCCTCTGCTTTGCGCCATGTTGTTCTTTGCATCTGTTTGCCTCTGTTATCCCACTTTATTCAAATTAAATGTATCATTCTTTCATTTACGTATCGGACTGATTTCTGTTACAATGAAACAGGTCTTGATTAAATTTTTGTGGTTCTCAATACGGTTGAATACTGGTGCATTAATTTACAAGGGCAAACAAACACCCACACCAGAGGTGTCCAACTATACCGTCTGACTACTGGAAATTAATTGACATCTGCCTCTTAATCAGAATCAAGAATTCACAGTGAAAAATTTCACACTTTACACACTGTGAAATACACATTTTAAAGCATAATATCTTATAGGGTAAAACAAACATTTTTTGATATTAACTGACCAAATTTGTCCAGTAGGTAATGCAAGCAGTATAGTAAATTAATGTTACCATGTTAACTGTTGTGGCCAAAGCAGTTACCTGTCTGTTGCTCCAATTGCTGACAGCACCCAGAGCAGCGATGCTCCTCCGCTCAGTCAATCGGAGGCTACTCAGCTCCTCTACTGTCAGTTCTATCGCTATTCCACCCAGCTGAGAGATCACAGACTGGGAGAAGGAGGAAACGGGGCCGTATATCTTCATGTACAGATGTCATTCCAGAGGGAACCAGCAAAGACAGAGTAGACACGCACTATTAAGACCTGTGACTGAGGACGGGAAACTACCCTGCCCAGCCTTAAATCAAACACGTCGAATGAATTAGACTACAGATGAATCTCACCTGTTTGACCTTCTTGAGCACCTGGTTGCGTTGGTAGGATGCAAGAAACGGGTCATGACCCATTAGCTCCAGACAGTTGGAGAAAGCGGATGGAGACATGCTTGTCAGACTGCTGGAGGTCCAGGCAGCGGGAGCTATTGTATGTAGAATCTCACAGGAAGGAACCATAGGAGTCGCTGGTCGAGGACACAGACACAAATATCTGATCAGGAGATGCTGATGACTTGATACAGCATATCACTTCATGTGAAGCATGTGACGTCAACAACTTCTATTATAAAAAGGAAAAAAAATATTGTTTTATTTATTTATTTATTTTTAATTAAGTGTTCTTGGCTTAAACAACAATGCTCACGTGACAGAGGATTTATTTTGAGGAAGCCCAGGAAAAACTGAAGGACAAACTGCTGCTTTTGAAAAAATTCCATCCTCTCGTTCTCGTTCAAACAGTGGCTCCCCACATCGCCACGTTCCCACTGACGCTGGTTCATGAACAGTTTCTCTATATTCCCCACGGTCATCAACGCCTGTGGGAACACAAACAACAACACACATTTAGAGACACAGATACACACTTATAGTTTACGGGAAAACAGGAACTCCACCACCTGATCCTGACACCTACTGGAGATGTGACACCTGAGGGATTTATTTACATGCCTTCATGGGCCTGGCCTGGAATAGGAATCAAGTAACAATCCCAACGCCTCACTGTGGATTTCTGGACATCGAATGAATCTGTTACAGGGGCGAGCTTCAGATTTTATTCGATCTGAGGATCAGTTAAGATGTAATACCAAAATGAATCAAAGCACAGCTTTGAACTCACCATGGAAATCTCCTGCAGACTGCTCTCAGGCAGGAAGAAGAGAAAGCGGTCCACCTGACTGAGTGTTGTCTGGTTCCAGTTCTTGACCGAGCTGAGAGGAAACATCGGAACACTTCATCATCTTCCCTCAATTTCCTGCTATTTGATTAGCTGGTATGCAAACAGCTTTTGTCACATGAAACCGCTCCCATATAATTTTGATATTATGCTTAAATGTAAACTTACACATCTCACTCTATAGGTTGACAAAGTCCCACATACTTTAAAGCTCTACTCTATTAGATAAACTCTAAAAAGGACATCATTACCAGGCTGATTTCTCAAGTTTACTTAGTTGTATTTTGTCGCAAGAGAAACTGGAAAATTTGCTGATTAACTCATAATGGTAAAATATAATATAAAAAAACCTAAATTCAGTGACTATTAACCTTTTCATTTAAACCAAAGACAAATTATGTTATTTAATTTTTATCTATTTAATATTATTTCATTATTTTTACTTTTATTTTAGTTTATGTATTTAATGTAATTTTCTTTTTTGATATTTTCTTTTTATAATGGAAATATTATTATGCTTTTTTTTTTTTTTTTTGGCTTACCAGACACATGCCCAGCATATTTAATGGCATGGTTATACTGCTTTGCTGTTTGTAAATTCATTGTTCAATTAAACAAAAAACAAGTATTTTGTAGCCCCTGTCAGTTTGAGGTGATAATTTTACCCAAAGGTGGCAGGTTCTTGCAGGATACGAGCCACTATGTCCATCTTGCTCCTGGTGTAGCAGAGCCCCAGAAGAAAATAAAGGTTGTCAATGAAGAAGCTGCGGTCCACCTGAATGAAAACCTCATCCCCCACAAACGGTGCCATAACGCCCAGTGAACGAAACTCCTCCTCAGTGAACACCCCTGTGTACATGCCCTGTAGAGAGGAAGCCCACATATCACTGATCACACTGCAAACATAACAAACAACTAAAACTCTGCACTGTTAAACACACATCTTCCTGTTTTCAAACTTGGCTCTCCATCGTCTTGTTTCTTTGCCTTTTTTACTTTTTAAAATAGTAGAGGGATCTGAAAAGCAACACAGTGTAGCTGAACTGACCATCCCCTGCACCACTTTGTCCACCAGCAGCTCCTGTTTTGTTCTAGCCAGCAAGAGAAAGTGACGAGGGTCCTGAATAATCATCTTCCTCAGAGTGTCCATCATATCTGCAGGAAACTTCTTAATAGTGCTCACACTGCAAGTAACCACACAAACACACAGGAACATATCATAATGAGATGAAGAAATATTTCAAAGTTATGTCACCACATTAACAGTGGAATGATTAACTTGTGACTTACGGCATGGACAGGGCAATCTCAGCGCCAAGATTTTTAAGCAGCTCAGAGAAGAACTCCAGCTGATACAGCTCCTCAATCACACACTTTTTCTGTCCAGAAGAACAAAGACAAATGACAATGAATGTTTAGATATAAATATATATCACATGCACTATACTGTAAAAGAATGAAGTCAAATATCTTATAAAAAGCAGAATGGCAAATTTACCAGTGAGGTGTGAAGAGGACCAGGCTGCTGTCTGAGGACGGCCAGGATTCTTATGACTGCGGACGGTGACGAATCAGCCTGAAACCGTTCCTTTAAGACCTTGCAGTTCACACCTTGACCCAGTGTTCCCAGACTCCTAATTGCATAAAATAATGCTGAAATAATGCTACAACGAACCAACAAGGTTAAAAGACACTAAGAAAAATAAAATCGGCTGCCGATAGTTTTCAAAGGAATGAGCACATTTATCACAGATATGAACTGTACTTACAGAAAATGTTGTTTGACCATGTTTGGTTTATTATCAAGCACCTCTCTGAAAATTGCTTTGGCCTGAGGAAGAAAATGTAAAGAAATGTTATTTTTTGTAGTTGCTGTAACATGTTGTTTTATGCAGGTTCTGAGCTGCTTTCTTCCCCAGTTTTCCTTATGAGAGACGAGAGGGCAATCTGATATTAGCACCGTATTTGTCTGTGCTGTTTGTATTCACAGGCAAGTCCATTCACAGTGTCAGTGTTGATGACGTCTCCACTTAATAATTTAGCAGCTCATCAAGATACTGTCATATGCACCCTCTCATGACAAACAGAGGAAGCACGAAGAGATCATCACACAGAGTAAAAGTCGCAGGGTCAGGGTAAGATGCTTTCACATATTCACACACTGTAAGCGACACTGTGTTGGTGGCCAGTGGGGCCAATTATTAATTCATCACTGTTAATCTCTAAATTAAAGCTTTTCTATTTATGCGTGAACAAGCAAAATTCTAGTGTACAAGCAAAACAAAGTTTACCGAGGTCAAAAGATAAATCTATCACGCACATTTTTACAGGATAGTGCAAAATATAACTGTTTACCACTTTGCATATGCACCCTGTGATGGGGTCTCATAAACACATTTTTTAAAAGGCACTGAGCACAACAGGTTTAATATCATGGTTTTTACGACGTGTGCTGATGCATGATGGGCTGTGCAATACCTGCTGTGTATTCCAGGGTTTTGTGGATAGATTGATGCTGTTGTTCACAAGCAGACGGGTCCTGGCCAGGACACTGAGCAGAGGCGTGCAATAGAGCAAAGGCTCCACATCATCCAACCAACTAACCACTTCTGGGAAGCCCTGGTCAAAACAGAGGTAAGACAACACAAGGAACAGTTTTACAGTTTGTCCTCTACAGAACAAAAAAAAAAACTAACTATATATAATAACTATAAGTCTGATAGCTCAAATATGAAATCTACCAAGAGAAAGTGACAAGCTTTACTCTTTTATTTGCATATATAAAATAACGAGTGTTTGAAGTGAGGGAAATTACTGCAGGTTCATTATTCCAATTTCGCTTTCATTTTATTTTTCTTTCCTCTCCCCACGTATTCATACCCATAGTTTGGTGGCGATAGCGTTGGCTTGTGGTGGGCTGAGGCCTGGTGTGTGCTGGGCCATGGCGGGCAGAGATGACAGCAGCCTGTCAGAGGTGAGGGTCAACAAGGTCTCTGTCTTCATTCCCATGATGAGGGAGCCGAGCTCCTGCAGCTGGCCTGGAGCGGTCAGCTGGGCAGAGGGGAGGAAGGTGTGTGGGACAGGGTGTAAAAATGCAGAGAGGATCTCTGTACTAAATTCACATTGTGATGCGTTTACAAAATCAACTCACTGTGGTAGTCGAAGACAGTTTGTCTACAATTACAGAAGCCTGAAAAACATACAGAATGACAGCAAATGAATAAAAATAAATTACCTTTCAAGTAGTGATTTTTACTCAAACTCTGTTTATATTAGGTGAAATATTCATATCATATCTTCACCATTCACTAAAATAAAAAATAAACTTCTGTGGGCTTCAACAGCTGTGGTCCACACAGCATGTTTGTCATGATGGAGTTGACAAACTATTTGTAAGTCTGAAGAGGTTAATCATCTCAAGACGCCCTATGAAATATAAAAGCAAGACAACAGCTGTGAGGCTGAGGTAAAAGCAAAAGGCTGTAGTTCAGATAATGGTTGAAGGTGGAGTAAAGCTCTGGTCTTTGCCTCATGAGCCACTTCACCTCAGGGGTCACTGTGCTGAAGACCCACTGCCTGTCAGCTGTTCCTCAGCAGCTACAAGCTCCACCAGCTGCCAGGAAACTTAACCATGTACAACAATCAATGGCTTGTGCAGTGAAAGGGACTGAGTAAATCCCCACTCACTGACACCTGATCTTTGTTTTGTACAAAAGACTCAGTTCACTATTTAAAAAAAAAAAACTTTATATGGCAAAAGAAATTGAGCTATAGATGATGTGTGTGTGTGTGTGTGTGTGTGTGTGTTCGCCACTTCCTACATCGTCCACTCTACATTACAGGTGGAGGTCGCTCCTCTACCTGTGCAGGGCTGAAGGAAACAGAGTCGAGGGCAGGGAGGACAGCATGCAGCTGTGATGGTGTGAGGCCCTGCAGGAAAGTCACACCCAGCAAGGGCAGGAGGTGTGCGAGCTCTGCCAGCTGAGCAGGACTGAGCGAGGAGGGGGCCTTCAATTCTGTGCTGTTCAGTAACAAACTGGAAATCTACACAAGCACAGAGACAGTATATATATATAATTATTAATTATTAAAAATAACAAAGAAATGCTTATTAACTTTTCTGTTCTTACCAGATGGTTGGACAGGTTGAGTCCCTCACGTGTGCAGTTCATAACGATGTGCTGGATGACACTGGAAGCCTCAGTGCCTTTGTACACAAGGAGGTCCTTTGGGTCTGCCAGGCATGAGAGTTTACCCAGCCTAAAATTACATACAATGTTTAACACACACCAACCAGGGAACAGACAGCTTTCCTTTCAAAAAGCTAAGTGCACATTTTAAAAAAATTAAATTACAAAAGAAAATGGTTAAGCTCATCAGGAGCATTTATGGGGTCAAGTCTGCAGAGGTACTTTCTTTTGATTCAGTGACTGTTTTGCCGATAGCACAAATGACCACTGCATAAATGTCTGATATTTAAATGTTAAGTCCACAAATGCAGAAGAGAAAGATGTTGGCAGTATAATGGTTCAGTTTAGTTATTTGTTTACGTTTTTTATAAAAATGTATTTCTGACTGTTATTTCAGTCCATAACAGGCTACCGCAAATTACTTATTCTACTTGTTTTCTTATTATCTGATCTATCATCCCCAATGTCATTTACCCTTTAAAAAAAAAAAAAATTTAACACTGCTGCCCACCAGACACTATATTGTTAAGGTTCTAGTTAGATTCATGTCTAATAAACAGTGTCTGTGGTTATTCCAAACCTGGTAAAATCCTGAGCTGTCAGGTTTGTGAAGGTGCTGATGAGGCTGCGAGCGATGAATTCCTGCTTTAGAGAAGTGAGGTTGTTTCTCTGCAACACATCCAGCCCGTCCAACAGCTGTGGATAAACACAGTGAAATATATAGAATTTTTGGGAGTGTCTATTAATTAATTATAACAAAACAAGGTCACATTCATCTGGGGGGAAACAGCTCAGCTAGGTCTGTTCAAAGGTAACTCAATCTGTCCAAAGCTCACTCATTAGCATTTTATCTTGTTTATCTCATACATACAAAAACCAAACTGCAAATATGTCAACATGTAGTTATTCTGTATGTTGTAGCTAAGCTAAGCTAAACTAAGCTAACCAGCTGCCTTTAAAACTATTAAAACTATTCCTTCTTTTACATTCATGTTTTAGTGCTGAGAGATCAGTAGCAGACTATTTTCCGGTCATTGTTAATTCATGTGTTCCTATCTTTACTTATTGAACATTACTGACAAGCATATGACACACATTGGTGGTGACAGAGAAAGAAGACGCTGTCTGAGCTTTCTTTTGACCAGTATGTGACAAGTAGTCCTGCTGTGCCCTGGGGCTAATCGAACTCACAGAGTCCTGGTTTCTCGGGTTTCCCAGCCAGGTGTCAGAGCTCAGAGGTGCTGTTACCTGAGCAGATGAGAGGTGTTGGAAGTTGCGGAAGGGCAGGTAGGTGATCAGGTTTCCAGTGTCCCTGATGAGTGACTGATGACCTCTGCTGATGTTGGATGGAGACATCACTTTGCTGTACCACAAGCCAAATGCCTCCCGCTGGTCCAGAGTCATGTGCTCCAAGTTTCTGTTAATGGTCTCCCTGCTAGAAAAAAATATATATGTATATAATATAAATAAATAATATATGAGAAGATTGATACCCCTTTAATGAATCTACCAGGAATCAATAAGCTTGCCTTATGCTTGCAGCATAAAGACCTGGAACCAGGGGGAAACAAACAAATAAACCAAACAAAACAAAACAAAACAAAAACCTACATGTAAAAAAAAAAAGCAATTGTGGTTCTTTTTTTTTTATGTTTGGACAGAGCCAAGCGACCTATTTTTCATTATTTCCAGTCTTAATTGTAAGCTTAGCTTATTGCCTGCTGACTCCATGCTACATACAATATTTAGCCTATAGATGTCATAGTTGTACCTAAGTCTCAGCAGGAAAGTGAATAAGTGGGATGTGGCAAGGAAGGTCGGCGGTAGTCATGGACAGTTGTACTGCTGATCTACTGTTCTATTGTTTGCAGCATCAAATAAAAAAAACTAAACTGATGATTATGTAGAATTTCAGGAACATTGTGATTTTCCACATTTAATGACCCATGAATCAACATAAAACACCTACACACACATTAGAAGCTCTTTCTAGATTGAAATCGAGTCAGTGAACTAGTTTCCTTTACTTGCTATGTATAATGCATGTTCCTGGCACCTCGGGGTGCAATGACACATCACTTCTCACCGAAGCCCGACACCAGGCCAGTGACCAGATGGGAGCAATAACGTATGTAGGAAAGTGAGACTGCATGATTGTGCACCAGTGAAATAAATCAGGGTGTTCATCACATATTCTCTGCAGATGTAACAAGGAGACAAACTCAGTAACCACTTTGTTGCTAGAATAAACTACATTCACCGTTAAGGTGCATAACATGGTGCATTCTCCCAACAGAATTGTCCATTTGGCATGTTACAGTGAATGAATGCACCCTGTCAACATGGATTACTCTCAGCCAGCTTTTAGGCACAGGTTTAGCCGAGAGGTTTATACTCGTGACTGTCATGCCTCGTGTTCAACAGATCCAAACATGTATTCTTAATCACACAGTTTCCGACTTGGGTTAATGAATTAGATTCTGGTACAACTTCTCCTACTGGCAAAGTGCAGAGAGAAAACAATCTTGGAGACAAAAAATCCAGCAACAGAAAAACAATATATTTAAACTGTGGCCCGAAAAAATGTTTATCTGTTAATATTCCAGAGTACAAAATTAAACAGCATCACAAATGAAAAAGTTCAGTCTTAGTATTCACACGCAGGTGCATCAGAGAAATAATACTGCTGTTACAATAATCCATGATAAATGCGTTTCATAATAGTGGGTATTGGGTCATTAGAGACAACAAGCTGACACCATCACTTACACAATGATGTTGTTCTGCAGTGAGGGCAAAGATTGGATGTCAGCTGGGCTAGCTGAGGCCAGCAGGGGAGCCAGCTCAGGGAAGAGACTACCATCTTTTACCACGTGGGTCTGGAGCAGCACTGACACCATCGTGGACAGGTACTTATCTGGCAACTGGAAAAACAGAAGCAAATACCAGTATTGTATCAGCAAGAATGTGGACTGTGTAATCAACTGGACTAAACAGACTCTATGCGTGAAGCACAGACGCAAGAATCCTAGGAAGAGAGAACCAAATGTGGTTAGTGTATAGGTTTCACATGCACGTCAAAGGGTGTGCTTATTCACCTGCAGTCTCCCCTTGTTTCTGCTGTAGTACTGAAGGATCAGTCTGACGGTGGAGATGTGAGCTGTACTGAGCACTGACCTCAGGCGGCTCAGCGGTATAGTGAAGTACTCCTGGAAACATAGACACATGTGGGTATTAGTCCAAATAAACATACGTTTTACAACTTTACATTATCATTTAGGTGATGATAGTATATCTTACGTTAATGACAAAGACTCCATCACTGGTCACATCTCTTGCCGTCTGCATCAAGCTGGTTAGTACTGTCTACAGAAGAAAAAAAACACACACACATTCAGTTTAGACACTATCTGAAGAGACATTAATGGCAACATATGATCTGGGAGTCTGTTTTGACACATTATGTGAGCCTGTAGTGACTACATGCAAAGGAAGAGATTCATCATGTCGATATCGATGACAGGAGTGCAACAGTACACCAGCTGTAGGCTGCCTGTACACTGGGGGTCAACTGCTATACAGTGACACAAATTGTAACTGATATGGATGAATAATTAGATAAACTATAAAGTCAATGAATTGTTCTACGCAGAAACTGATTGAGTCCGTATGAATAAAAGATGAGGGAGAATCTCTATTCTCACTCTGCTCTGATTAACCTGCAGAGTGCATTTGCAAGAGAAGTGCTGAAACGCAGTATTCTCCATTAGTTCTCACTTATAAACCGATTCTTGTCCATTCTCACAGTATAAGAAGTAAAAATGGCAAAAAGTTAAAATCCCCAACCTCAGATAACTAAAACAGAAAAATGCTACTTAGACATTATTGAATGAGAGATAATAACCAAGTATAATAATAGTATAGTATAATATAATATAACCAGTAGTCAGTGGAAAGTAACTCAAGACAGTTACTCAAATACTGAACTTTTTACTCCTCTACATCTCTGGCTCATAACATTAGTCACTAGTTACTTTACAGATTCAGACTATTAATATAAAACATAATCAACTAATACATTATGATACACTATTATTGATTCAGCAGTATGTAATGTAGGTGAAATTAGCTGCACCTTTACCAGTAATATATATCATTTTGAAATGGGCCAATATCCATAAAGAGTACTTTCACTTTTGGTAATTTAAATACATTTTGATGCTACTACTTGTGTACTTTTGAAAGCTTGAACTTTACTTGTAGAGTATTTCTACATTGTGATAGTGGTACATTTACTTCAGTAAAAGACCGTAGTACTTCTTCCTCCACTAAGAGAAACCCTAACACTTCTGAATAACGAGTACTTTTACTTTTTACTTTTGATAGTTTTAGAACATTTTGCTGGTAGTACTTTAAGTACTTAAGTGAAACTTTTAACGCATGATTAGTAATTGCAGTAGAGTACTAGAGTATTTCTATATTGCAGTAATGCTACTAGAATGTGAATGCTTTTTTCAAGGCTGATGATTTTCTTTTCAAACGTTTACTGCACAATCAAACTACCTACCCCGAAGCACTGCAGCAAGACCCTCTTTTTGTCAAAGTTGTTTTCCCTCTCGAGATAGCGAACTACAGACGCTAACACACTGAGTCTTATGTTTTCTGTGACATGCAGCGAGGTGTTCTGGACCTCCTCAAGAGCCAATAGGACCACTACAGTAGTGCTGACTGCCTGCTCCAGCACTGTAGCCACACGTGGAGTCAGCAGATCCTCCACCCTGGACCTCAGACTCTCCACCCAGCAGCGCACTATCATCTGCAGGGCCATACTGGGACTGGCCCCGGGCTGGCAGGCTGAGGTGAAGTCGGCTGAGCAGGTCCAGTTGAATCGCTTCACCAGGTTTCTGGCCAGACAAGAGTTAACTGCAGTGGTGCTGTTCTTGGTAGTGGTGTAGTTGGTGTAGGCGGTACATATGCTGCTCACCCAAACACTGGACGGCTCCCGGGACAGCAAAAAAAGAAGAATTGTGTTATGGCATATAGAGGAGACAAAATTGGCCTGATCGTGCTCCCAGCAGAGAGTCAGGAGGGCTGCATCTGGAAGAGATACACTCCAGCTGGAGTACTGGCACTGCTCAGCAGGGTCGAATCCACTCAGGTCACCTCCTTGTCCCACACCGCCATCAGGAGACACCCCAGTATTTGAATGGTTAGCACAGTGCTGTATCAACCAGGTGTTGTCCTGATTGGTCAACAAGTTCTGGAGGATGGTATCATTGTTGCAGACTTTGGAGGTGAAGTTGGACGGGTCACTCTCAGCGCAGAGAGCTAGTTCAGTCATGTCCACGATGATGGGACGGGTCCACTCAGAGTACTTGCACACCTAAGGAACAGATGATGTGACTACATGATCAACATACAAATTCAGCACAATGGCATTTTAACTTGTTTTCTGTAGCAGTTTTCTGTTGCTCCTCTAGTGATTAATACTGCTGCCTTTAGTTCTCTATGTGCATATACAGAAGAGTTCATACAGAGTTCAAGACTTGTATATGGGGACGAATGTGTGTATGCGGACACATATAGTACAAGTACTGCCTTGTATTCATTCTGGTTTCCTTGTAGCAGAGGTGTGTGACCACACCAGCTGAAACTGCTGAACAACCAGCTGTTGATCCAATCACCTATTTATGTCTCTAGAATTACATGGTCTGTATGTTGTGCTGATGCTGGTCTTTTGACTGAAATGTTCACTTTTCTATTTCTTTTTTTCGCACGTGGAAAGAATTTAATCTTTTTGCATCTAAAGAGCCTCTCCTACTGTGGAGGCAATGTTTCTATGAAACGGGACTTAAAATAACATCTGTCATTCTTTTATTTGTGTATACAAGTTGATTAGACTTTGGATAAACAGAGCCATGTCATCCAGGTAAAATACCCACCTGTGGTAACACCTTTATGTCCTCTATGTCTGTGCAGACTGAAACCAGCCATTTGTTCTGAGGGTTTTCTAACAGCTTTTCAAACACAGGCGCCTTGCAGCAGACGTTCTTCTGAAAAGCCAACTGATCATTGTGCCAACAGAAGCCAACCACTGAATCGTCCACCTGCCGTTCTCCCCACGTGTGGTAGTCACACCAGTCTGCGATGTTGAAGGGCAGGGTTGGCTCAGGGATTGGAATGGTAAGGGATGTTTCGCAGTGATTCTCGAGCCAAGCGTTTTCCTGATTACTCAGCAGGCTGTTTAGAAAAGTTTTGTTAGAGCAAACCTCTTTAGCGAAACCACTCTGATCAAGGCGGATGCATTGTAACAAAACATCTGGGGCGATTTGCATCAGATCATGCCACTCGGAGTACTGACAAGACTCTAACATTAAGGAATCTGGGTTAGGGAGTGGTAGGGGAGGAGGGACGTTTGTGCAGTTTGGCATGAACTGGAAATTGTCAGGGTTGGAGAATAAAAGCATGAAGAATCCGGTGTGCTCACAGATTAGTTTGGTAAGTCTGGAACTGTCCAGGCTCATGCAGAACTCCAGTAAGAGGGGGTCCACCGGCATTGTGGGCTGGTCAATCCACTGCTCATAGGTGCAGAAATGACTCACCATGTACCCAAGGTCTGCAGAGGAGTTGGAACAGTATGCATACAGCCAGCTGTTCATCCGGTCTGAGAGCAACTTCCTCATCAACAAGGCATTGTTACACACCTGCTTCACAAACTCCTCACGCTCATTATCACTGCAGAGTGTCACAAGGACGGCATCCACCATCTTGTTTTCCAACCAGCTGTTGTAGTTACAGGCGAGCAGTTTGAGGTTGGGGGCTTCTCTAGCTACTCGATGAGGCGTAAATTGAGGGAGGGAAAGAGTCTTAGAGGGAGGGGTGACGGCAGGGGAGGGCTGCGTGTCCCCAACACTGCAGTCAGGTGACCTGCTGAGGAGTGGAGACACCAGTGCCTGAATAATATAACACGTGGTGCTCCACACCTGCTCTATCTGGTTAGGGCGGAGGGAGTTTAGCGCCTGGCAAAAGGTGAGCACAGATGTAGACGACCCCACTCTTGAACCCGTGAGGATGTCAGCGCACAGTGTGTCATTGAGCCTGGCCAGATTGTGGCGATCGCACTTGAGAAGGATGTCGTGGCTGTTTTCTATTGCCTCTGAGACGCTGCGCTGGAAGGGGACCCTGAGAGGACTCCGGCACTCTGGCCCTGGATATGTGCACAGAGACTGCTGTGGAGGCAGGAAGATGTCCAGGAGGATGTCAGTGATGGAGTCAGTGAAGGACCAGCTCACATTGTGGTTCATCCCCCTAAACAAAACACATTTAATAATTAATTTCTAATAGTCCTTTTTGTAAATTTTAGTTTATATCCATGTTTACTGCTAGTATCCTTCTTCACTGACTTTGTTGGTGGGTTGCTCTGCTTCTGAGCATGCGTTTCTCCCCATTTTGTATTCCCATGTCAATTTCTTGCCAAAAGGCACCATGGGAGTAATGGTTAATTTCTCCCCTGAGGTTTTTCTGCACACAGGCCTGTACCTGTGACTTTTCACTAACATGTTTGTAAATTGTTAATAGAATTTCATGCTGATAGAGCCATAGGATTGCTCCAACTCTGAGTCACCAAACAATGTCTATGTGAAAGATGAATGGGACGTTTACTTCCAGAACCAGGAGTGCCAGAGATAACAGCAGGAATGTGCGCACGCACAACACAAACAAAACAGACACCCAGTGTTAAATTCATGGCTCCACAGTTCTATTAGTGTTCAAAAGCTTCAGCGACTTACCACATAATGAGCTGCTTGAGATCTCCTGCAAAACAAGTGGGAAACCAATTTAAGCAGCATAAAGAATTTGTAATAAAGGTACAGTTTAGAAAAAAATGACATGGCACTACTCAAATGATGTTTTACCTTGCTTACAGGTCTCTTGTCCGTCTAAAGATGGTATTCTTATTCCAAACTGTAAAGCTATTTTGATGTAGTCCATTGGTACTTGGAGTAACATTGCCATGAACTTTGAGACATTTGTCACAGCTGCATCCATGAAGTCGCTCACAGAGCTCATCAGAGTCCCAGAAAGAGGGATACTTGACAGTATATTTATAAAGGTTTGCTGAAGACCATTTAGTGCTGTCGCCACTGACTCCTCCATCCTGAGGTAGGCCCCGGAGAAGCTGAATGACTCGGCATTGCTGTTCAGAGGAGAGCATGTCTGGGATCTCAGAGACGACACAAACATCAGCAGTGGCTTCCCTAACTCCAGGGACACAGTCTTTGTTAACTCTGCCTCAAGGCCACAGTCCTGCTTCCCAGACAAAATACAGACTAAAATTTTGGGAAGGTCATCTAAGAATCTCTCTCTCAGCAGCGGTTGGAAGAGAGCGTACAGGTTACTCAGTACACTATAGTATGCATCTAATGAAAACGTCTCCTCTGTGGGAGAGAAGATGAAGCTGCGTGTGTTTTCATTTTCACCGGACAAAGCGTGGATCTGGTTAATAACTTTCTGGATGTCTTCCTCTAATTTGGTGGCCTCCTCAGGAGCCTGGTCAGTCTGTCTTTGTATTACTTTGGGTTGAGAATGCACTTGCTTGGCATCACATATGATCCCTGTAGACAATGAGAAAACAAAAAAAAAACAAAACACAATTGTTCATCTCCTCTCTGCTATTGTGAAAACTGGAAAGTCACAAATTTAACATATCAAGGACTGTTTGATTTTTTTTTTTTAATTCCTATTTAACCATTTAATTCCCATTAAGGTTTGAAGTCTTTGTTTCCAGACTTGATAAGAAAACAAAACACTGCTCCTTTCTACTAGACTAAAAGTGTCTATTTTGAACTTACCAAACAGGATGCACACCATGTACGCAGCTGGTGTCGACCGCATTGTAAGTCTCCTGAGTCAGACGCAGGCAGGCAACCAATCCAGATAGTAACAAATATATTCCGCTTGGTTTTATCCTGTAGATGAGACAGAGCTGTTCAGCTGAGGCAGAAGAGCCGGGTTAAGAACAGGCGTCATACTGGTCTAACTGCACAGACTCAGTGTTCACACAAAAACGCATTGAACCAGCTTGTCGTCCATCCATCAAAGTTCAACCTGCGCCCATCATCAGGCCGAGGTGACGCTCCCTCCTCTTACATGCCACTCTCAGAGGCCGCAGCCTCTTCACCTCCGCGTCTGCCTGCAACTCTACACCTGCCCTGAAAGCTGCGTAATTAAGGACTCCGGTAAAGGGCGCAGAGGTAGGTGCGAAGCTCAGGCTGTGAAACGCAGAGGGGATTTCGGCAACAAGCTCGGCCATCGCTGCTGAATTATTAACCGGGTGTGTTGATTAACTCCTCCGACTGAAACCCGAGTCCCGTCAGAGCAGCCAGAAGACACCAGACTGACGGCCGGAGGATTTACATGACATGTGCGCAGACTCTGGCAGACAAACTCTAATCCCCATGTACAACCTGATGTTGTCTCAGGGGTGTGATGCAGACATACACGTGAAGCAAAACAAACTGAAATGGCATCAATTAATCCCCCAGAAAAATTCTATTCGGGGGTAAATTATATTAATTTCAACGGTATTTTTTGTACATATTAACGCAATTCAATTGTGAATTAAATTGGGGTGCCAATTTAGAAAACCTCATTCAGGCTATACTAAATAAAATTTGTACCATAAATGAAAAAAGCTAAAAGTTCAGGGGTGGCTTAAATGTTTTCTGCTGAGCTTTACTGTTTTTAAAAAACTCTTTGGGAGAACCCCGTTCACATGAAATCCATTAATTGTTCATTTCAAATCTAAATTTAACAAGTTAATTAAATCAGTCATGTGAAAACAAACCACTCCTCAAAATTAAATGTCTATGTCTACTTTGGTTACTGAGCAAATTCTAAAAGACTATAAATTAAAATTAGTGCAAACCCTGCTGACATGAATACTCATCAGTTGGGCCCATTTGAACTGAATAAATCAAAAAGGCACAGGGCCTAAGGTTTGTGAGTCTGTACATTTAAAGCTCGTACAATCAATAGTCTGTCCCTAATGTTTTAGTCAAAGATGGGGAAATAAATTTAGTGCTACAACTATTTGTGGGTGAGTGTAATGCAACTGTTCCATTAAAATGCACTATTCCTCCTTCGTCCCATCAATTGTCCTTCAGCATCATCGCAGACAGTCGAGAGAAATAAAAACAAAGGGCATGCAAGAGGTTTTAACTTTAAAACTTTGTTTCAGAAATTCAATGTAACTGTATATACACTTTACAATAGCATAGCCTGACGGCTAACAAAGATGTCTTAAAACATTTTTAAATACATCTTCAGCACAAATAGCAGTTCTTGCAAGTAAAATGGCTTAACGGATAAAGAAAAAAAAATCATTAACACGATTGCTTTTTTCTGCAGAAAAAGTGCCATGAATAAAATTTAATTCAGGACTCTCCCACAAAGCAAGCTGTATTCTCTACATGCTAAATTTAACAGTTCAGTGACATAGCGCTAAACTAAACATACAGATATTTTTAAGAAAAAAAAAACACTCCATTTGATGTAAAGTTAAATCTTCATTAATACATTTAAAAAGTAGATATGACATGCCTTTTGAAATCAAAAATACAAAATTTTTTCCTTACTTTAAGGATTTTTTTTTTAAACATGAAGCTGCATGTATTGTACAACACTCAAGTGTACAATAAACTGGTAATGCACATAAAAACGAGCTGGATTAAAAGTATCAAATGCCTCCCACCCATCCTCCACAAACAAGCCATGAGTGATAATCACACATGATCACACCGCCCACTGAGGAGACGAGCACACCTGGGCTACATCACACACTCCAGGTGAGGCTTGCATACTAAAAAGGTGGCAGTTGGGATGGTGAGAGGTCATGGGGGGCAGGGAGGGGACTACCATGTTGGGACCTCAAGACATGTCTCCTCTTCCACGCAACATTGTTCTTGCCTCCTCTTCAACATCTGACTGGCAGATGTGAGCTGGCACCTCTCCTCATCTATTTGCTCTACTTGATGAGGAGAGAACACAACATGGAATTCGGAAAGACACTTAAAACTTCACCCCATGTACAATTTACATTCATAGTCTGGACATGTGTACTCGTAACATTACGTCAGAGTAAACAATTGTGCCCTATAACAATTTTACTTGAACACAAACTAATTCTAATTTCTGGAGAGCTACTAACTTCTGGTTAGAAAAGGCAAAGACAGGCAGGAAACCATCTCTGAACAGAACCTGTGTTAAGTGAGCAGCAGGCGTCCTTTGGGCAGGGCACAACAGGAATTACCTGGCAATTTTACTCATGGGGGTGGGGGTGGGGGGTTCTGATGCAATGGAATCACAGTACACAACACCTACTGCACACTGAAAAAAAAATTAGGGGAAGGGTGGGTGTATCCAGGTTTCAGTATCGGCAGAGCTTCGAGGTCTGATTGTCTCTTTCCATCTAAGCAATGGGGTGGTGGTGGGGGTGGGGGCTTGTGAGGAGCGGAATCGTATGGCACTGTACAAGCAACCCAGACAAATCCAAACACTCACTTTTGCTTTAACATAAAATGCACTTTGATTCAAACTGAACAAGAACTGTAAAAAGTTCAACAATGCATGCCAAATTGTCACAAAGGTTCAAGTTGACTCTTAAGGGTTTGGCCTTTTTTTTCGACTGACAGGCATTTGATCTTTCTGTCTTTACCTCGCAGGTTTAGGCTTGTAGGGATGCCAATACAACATCAACATATCTGCCTACTGTTTGTCTCACTATTAAATAAATTAAGTTGAAACAACAGTGGAGTAAAATGTCAGTTTGGCTTGAATGTCCAGGCTGAAGTCAGGCAGAAACACATTCATATAGTTACCATTCTTAAACACAATGCTTTAAACTGTGCTATACAAAAAAAGAAAAAAAAAAAAGAAAAAGCTTAAAAGTAAAAAGTATGAAACAGACAGGTAGAGGGGCAGTCAATGAAGCTGACAGTTAAAACAGTATGTTGCTGGTGCCAGATATGGCTGGGACAGGGGCTGGCCATAGATTACTACTATGGCCTGACATGACACACTGGCAGAGATGTGCTACATTAGTCATTATGCTACTGACATAGCCATCAAATTACACACCACAACTAAAAAAAACAGAACTCTGATTTCGCCAGAATACTTGATTAGGAGTAAAAGACAATACTGATTATAGACAAATGAAATACTATTATTAAAGAAAGGCTAATGTTGACACATATCACTTTGAAAATGAATGCCCTCAGACCTTTACAATATGTCAGATTTACAGGTAACAAGATTCTTAATCCTAACATTTAATTAGGGAGCCATGTTGTGTCCAGAGTGAAGCCAACACACTGATTTAAACCTCTAGTTGTTAGAACGAGAACAAACTATACTTAAAAGTCCTGGATTAATTCCATTTCAACTTACTATGCAGTGGACTCATCAATCATTAATATGCAACCATGTTCTCCTATTGGAATAAGGCTTACAATAAAACTTACATGACCCCTTTTAAAACATCATATCTTACAAACAGAAGTAAAACATTTTGAATATGTTACTTTTTTTTTTTCTTTCTTTCTTTTTTTTTTTTTTAAACAATGAAACACCAGTTTTACCAGAAAAAAACTGCAACCAACAATAGAAACTTGACTCAGCTACGGAGGAATGCATATGATTTTAAAGGCTACAGATTGTAGGTTTGCCAAACACCAAATCAGTGAGTGTGTGTGTGTGTGGCTAGGAGTAAACATACACACATGCACAGATTGATTTACAGGCCAGTCATTCCCACTGAAAACCGTCTGTAGCCACAGAGTGTCGTTATTCATCAGTGTCAACAGCGTGAGCACCAGGGGTCGGTTTGGGTTCAGGGACTCGGTCGGGGTGGAGTTCCTCTTTACCAGGTGGCATTTTCATATCCACTAAACCAGCACCAAGACTTCAGAATTTAGTGTGGAGACGGTATCCGGCTCCACAGCTGGAGAGTCAGTCAAAAAGAGGAGTCTACCTGGGCTTGTTCATAGTGTGTGTAGTTTCATCTATACATTTAGATAATTAGAAAATGTCACCAGGATCTTTAAAAATGTTTTTCTTTTGGAGTTTTTTTTAAAAAGCAATGGTGGATTTAAAAAAAAAGAAAAAGAAAAAAAAAGAAACAAAAAAAGGGAAAAAGGCTAAAATTTTAACAGTAATGGCAATGTTGTAGTTTGTAATCCAAAGAAGGGCTTTTTACACGCATGTTGTTTTCAGTTTTTTCATGTTGTCCCGTTCTGAGAGACTGTGATCCAGTTCAATCAGGGGGCAACAAGTCGTGAAGCCGGAACCGTTCTCGAACGTGCGGCCGCACATCCTCATTCTGACGAGTTCAGCAAGCAGGAGAGAGATTAAAGAACCAATTAGATTAATAAGATTAATAGATTACTCAAAGTGTAAAACATTACTCTGATGGACTTGCTGTAATAGGTCCTACATTAACTTCTGAGGAGTAAGATGTCTTACCATCTCAACCAACTTCTCCAGGAAGGGAACCAGCTTCAGCAGCTCATTGTCATTCTTGTCCATGAACCAGCTCTCTATTGGAATCCCATTGGACAACTGTCAAGACAAACAAACAAGACGACAAAAAAACATGTCAATTACCATCACATGATTAACTTCTTTCTACAATTGGAACCACAATTCCAGATTAAAAAAAAAAAAAAAAAAAAAACACCTCAAAGTTAATAACAGGGTATGATTGGACAGTCGACTCAAATATAACACCTTCACGTGCAGTTTCTAAGAATAAATTATTACACTTTAATGAGATATTATGTTAACCTTCAGGGAAAACAAGGTGAAGAGTTGTATCACACAGGAAATGCCACATATCTAATAGGGTCTTGTTTAGAGAGTCATCTGGTAAATAATTTAATGTAAGCTGCAGCTGATTCAGTTCAGCAGGTTACAATGACTGATCAACTTCCTATGTTTGCTTTGGGGTAATTAATCAGAGCAGCACATGACAATGTCAGGAAAAAACATTCTGGGTCTTTACAATGTGGAAAACTTGGAGCCAAACAACTGAGCACTTTCTGGTCAGACACCAGGCTGAAGTTAGTCTGATAATCACCAACAGAATCTGCAGTTGTATCAAGTTTAAAAGTTTTGCTCCATTTTAAGACTGGCATAAAAAATGACAATTGCCGATACTTGTTGTTAACCAGATAAAACGAAACCGCCAGTGTTATTTTTTGTTTTGTTTAGGTGTTCACCTGATATGCAAAGGCTTGTGGTGAATTGTCGATGATGATGGTCTTTGACAGATCTCTGCCTAAGATGTTGAGGTCCTTGATGTAGTTTCCTTGGACGCAAACACAATGTTCACGAAACAACCTGTGTCTACAGTTTCAGTGGGGGATGAAAGGAAAGACACAGGAGAAGAAAAAATAAAATCAATCCGTGACAAGGTCAGTGCAATCAATAATTCAGACAAACCACAACACTGACACCTCAACGGCGGCTCTCTTCATTCAGGCTTGCTTCAGCTTTTGAGTTTGTTGTTTGACTATAAAAGACTGACACAAAAGACACCGTACCTCACTAGCTGCTTTTTAGGATCCAAGATGTTGAGCAGTTTGTCTGCATACACCTTTTTAGAGGCTGTAAAAAGGATGATCTAGAAAAGGAAGAAGACAAAGGTCAAGGTTTTCTAATCTGATGCAATTAGGACTTATTAAGGGGAGTAGCCAGGTTATATTTACCTCATAGATTTGAGACATGCGTTCCAGAAACTCTCTAAAGAAAGGTCTCAGGCGCACATACACCTGCACATGAAAACAGACCACAGGTAAGCAAACATTTATGATCAAAAATATAACAAGGTTAACTGCAGGCCATCACCGTGAGAGACTAGAAGTAATTCAAAGGTTATAACCTCTTAATCTTAACAAAAAAAGTATTCCTTTTGGCATCTGTTAATCGAATGGTTCCTCTATGACAAGTGTGTCTTTTTTCAAGTACACTTTCCTCAACGTGAGGTTTTTTTTTCAAATATAACTTTAGCCCCCTCTAGTGGAAGAAACTACAGGAAACATTCCTGTGAGCCATCACTTACCTGGTAAATGACATCCTGAAAGAGAACAGGGAAGGTAAGTGCTGCGTCCTCCAGCTCATTCAAACTACAGTGAACCAATGTTTCATCCTACAGAAGAAAACACACACAATATTGGGAACCTTTCCAAATATCTGCAGTGTTTTAAATATAACAGCAATAAGACAAATAAAGAAAATATTTGTTGTACACTATAACTGACCAGGTCTAGGACCAGAGAGAATTCAGGTGTGCTGCGTGTCTTCAGTGGCAAGGCTGGTTTACGAGTGAGCTGCTCTTCTGTCAGTGGAGGGACGTGCTTGATGAAGAAATACCTACGTATCAAAACATCCCATAAATCTCATCAATTTAAACCATGGTAGTTAACAGACACAAGATAACAGTGAATATGAGAACAACTACGACGACTTGTCAGCTATTATGTTAGAGTGTCCAAAAATGTTTAATATATAGTTTTTATTCTATAATAATATTAGTTCAGATTTGCACTACTGTCTCTCAAAGTATCTATGGCATAGGTAAATATAAACCAAAAGCAATGATCAGCAGTAATTTAATTAATCTGCTAGGAATAAAGGACACACAACTGTACAATAGAATCAATCAATGTTAAATAATAAATCAGCAATGTGTCACCATTGTTATTCACTTGGGAAAGATTATTTTTAATTTACCCAAAGGAATCATACCTGGTGCCTCTGGCTTGTACACACAATTCAAAGCCTGCTCTCACAAACAAATGTCCTGTTTATATATTGCCAAATTGAAAACTGTAACAGATGAGTCAAACTAGTTGCATTATTGTAGGATAGGGTGTCAGGTTGGTGGTCCAGATACCGTTTACCTTAATTTTAACACTGACTTGGCCGAATTAAATGCCTGACTGTACTACAATCAGTCCTATCCCTTGCTTCTCCCACAAATTTGGTTAAACTACCTCACCACACTTCCCATTCCAAATATCCTCATTTGGGTTTTGTTGTAAATTTTGTTCGACAAGGTTTGGCTATAGGACTATGCATTTTATCATGATGCTGTGTTTAACTCACGGGTCAAAGACTTCCCAGTCTTCCTCATAGGATGCCTCTGGTGGTACTGCAGTGGGCGGAGAGTCCACATATGCCATATCTGGACTGGAACCTGGAGCTTGGACCACAACAAGAACAAGTTGTTAAATCAACTTACTTTATTATTGTTACCTCAACATGAAGGAAAACTCCTAATGTTTCAGAATCATGTTTTCTTAGCTGTACTATCTCTACCTGTAAGCGGTGGAAGGTCGGCATCTGCATCAAGCTCCGCCTCCTCTGCTGTGGGAGATGCCTCTGGGATGTGGGGAGGTCGCAGAGGTGGCAGCTGTGATACACTGGAGTAAAAGTTAGTGGTGGCACACAGTTCCTGTGCGGATGTGGCTGTGCTGGTGGGTGTCTCCACAGCTTGCTCCATGTCCAGCTGCTTGACTATCTCCTCTGCTTCCAGTGCCTGGTCTGGAGAGTCAGAACCAGAGGAGGCTGAAACACAAATACAACAAAGAAGCGTTAGAGCTGCACAGTATACTATATTATACAGTGGAGGAACATTAACAGATTAGTATGAATGTGATCAAGTACTTACAAAATGACATTTAATGACACCATGAGTAAAATTGTGGTTACAGTGTCAACTGCATCCAACAACTAGAGAGCAGCATGGCAGCACATTGTTGTTATGTATTGTTTATGATGCTCTCCATGAATCAAACAGGCTTCCTGAGGGTCTGCTTACCATTTTTAGCTGGTGAGAAGAAGTTGAAAACAGGGGAGAAGATGGTCCCAAGTAGGGTTGTTCTGGGAGGGCTGGTGGGCACCTCAACGGCCGTCGTCTCCTCAAGGCTGCCATTGGGCTTCTCCTTACTCCTGTCATGATTGGTTGCCTCTGTTGAGAAGAAGAGACAGGTTTAAGAGAGTTAACAGAGACAAGTGGAATACTTTGCAGGCAGGTATCAACGGTGTCCTAGTGCTGTTGTGCAGCAGTTAGCACTGTCGCCTCACAGCAAGAAGAGTGCTGCTTTGCATGCATCGTCCCCAGCCCACACAGGCCTGGAACTCAAATAAAGACCGATGATTAGGTCCCCCCCCCTTTCTCTTCTGTACAACTCACGTCCATTGATGGAGCCTCTCCTTCCAACCCTGCTGATAGTCCTGCGGGGGGTGTTGGTGTTTGGGGTTGTAGAGGTGATCAAGTTGTTGTCCACATCACAGTGGAGGCGTGTCTTCTTGGCTGGGCTTTCCTGCTCCACCTACAGGAGACAAGAGACAGTAAACAGTTGTAATCAGTCACTAAAAACAGTCACATCTGATGGTGATCTAAATTTAGGGACCTATGACTACAAATCAAATCAGAATGTGGCAAGACATGACACAGAACCTTGTAACACACCAACTTTGTTGGGTTTTTTTTCTTCTTTAATTAACAAGTGTAACATGAGTGGTGTGTTGTCCTGTTGACATCATAGCACTACAATTCACCAGAAATCAATCGCACAATCCGACGTGCTACAACATTGACAGTGTGTAGTTTGACTCAAATTACAACCTTATTACACCCATCTTGCATGGTACGAAATGCAATGAACGTTCAAGATCACTGTTGTCACACAGTTTACAGGGGACTTAAGATATCAATGGTCAAAAAGGCAGACTAGTAGAAACATAAAAGATTTCTTTCTTCACTTGGCTTGTGAGTGAGTTAAACAATAAATAAAGACAGGCAGTAAAAACAAAAAATATGATAAAACTCTTAATTAAGACTTAATGAGGAAATACATGGCAGACCATGAAATAACAATAATGAGTAAAAACATGAAAAATCCCCCTCGCCTTTCAAGAGGAAAAGCTCCTTTTAGCCGAGTTGACTTTTCCACTTGTTACTACCTCCTGTCCCTGCACACCAACTCTGTGAGCCAAAAGCTAAAATTAGACCCGAGTCCGAGTTCTCAGACAAGCTGCTGCATTCCTCCAGACATTTCTTTGGGAAACATGACACTCTGCACCAAGAAACACTGTATTTAACTCAACAGACCTGGAAAGCACAGACTAAATAGAGTTTTAAAACAGAGAGGTGACAAAAAGCTTAGGTAACACTTGTAAGCAAAACACACTGACAGGAAAAGGACAACTTCTTTTTCAGGTACAATTTTTCAATGCCTCCAGAAGGGGCACCACACTCATTTGCATTGAATTCAATTAAACAGCAAGGTCATTCGATGTGATCATAGAGGTAGTTACCTTAACAGCATTTCCTCTGATGAACTTTTTGATGGTCGAGAACAAGCCCCTCCCTCCACTAGTAGGAGTGTCCTCTTCTACTTCTGAATGCCTCCGCTTGGTCCGGGACGGGCGGCTTGCCACACTGGGGTTCGGCTGCTGAGACGCCTTACGCATTCTCAGCCTCATTGTTTTAGCAGTCACATGTAAGGCTGTTTCAGAAAATCAGAAATTGGGAAAGACAGAAGAAAGAGAAACAGGGGAAATCAATTAAACTATGCACAGTCAAGGAAACAAATCTAAGCAAATACTGAGTTAACAGTGGACCAACAGGTTGTTCTAACAATCTCAACTGTTGGATAAGTCTGTGGGATGTATCTATGTGTACTGGAGTAATACTGGTGCATTTTCTGCCAACATCTGGATGCATTCAAGATCCCATTTCACTTACATCACAGTGGATCACGGCAGCCACAGCTGGCTTTACTTCCATCATTCTACGAACACTCCCTACTATTAACTACATGCATGCAAGATTAATGTTTAAAATACAGAAACTGAAATAATTTTATGGACTGACAAAGATGTAAAATGTGGCTAATTTGACCCAAAACTTATCTGACGGAAATACATTACTTATTTTCCAGAGTTGAGGGATTTAATTGGTCAGCGTTGTCCTCAAGTTTGTACAGGAAAAACGAAAAACTATTCACAGTCAACACAAATTGTCAGTCAAGCATGCCAGCCCTTTGCGCTTACGTAACAGCAGCTGGCTGAAAATGTGTCCGGACATATCCACAACCTGTCAGGAACCCAAAAAACACAATAGCACCTTCTCAATACATATTATACATCTCACATACTGTAAATGCCCTTCACTACATCTGCTTTACATTTACACAGGGGTGTATCCATGAATGCACAAGAGGTGTAGGCCTACGTACTATTGCTCAATCACATGGACACAAAAATACAAACAGGCACTTTAACAGCATCAGAGTACATGGTTACATTAAAGTAACAGCCACAGGCAGGAAAAGTGGAACAAGCCTCAAAGTTGTGACAGCTCAGAGTATTAAATAAATGAACAGATCAAGACAGTGAAATGACATGAATGTCAATGCCAAACACCAGCCACACAAACATTTTTGAGAAGACACAATATAGCTTTTAAATTAATGTCATTTTTCAAGATTTTAATATTCTGAGATCATTTTGGAAAATATAAACAGTGCATGTTTACTTTTGTGAGATAAAAAGCTGATTAAATCAGAGAGTATTGTCAATCTTTTATCCACCTCTCTAAAAAAAAGTCAAGATCAGAAAGATCAGATCTACAGACAAACTATCAGTGCCTCTTTGGAAAGCAACTGCTCATTTCCATTATGTCTTATCTATCCACCAAACAACTCTTTCACGTTGTAAACAGTGTGAAGACCTCTCTTAATGCCTCTGTGATTTTGGAAGTCATCTATCCCCTAACATAAAACCAAAACAATTTCTAATTTGGGTAGACTTCACAGCACTGACGCCTTCCGTAATAAATGAATTGTGTCCGTAACATGCAACTCTGGTAAGATCATATTACTTATGCAATTCAATGCTGCACTAATCACAATACTTTTATACAGGCTAGACAGTTTATGTTTACCTCCCTTGTCCAATCCAGAAATGGTTCAAAAGCTAATGACAAACTACTTTGTCTAATACCTTACCAATTCTCTAATGCGTCCCATAGACTATGTAATACAAGAAAAACACAATGCTACAATATTACTCATTTGTTTAATTTTCACAGTGAACTGTCTACATAGCAGTAACGCTTTACAGTAACACTTCCAATAAACATGTCAGTGAAGCTCGTCTTTGTTTTTTTTTTTTGCGTAGACCATCAGAGATGCTAACTCAATGACACGGACACTTAAAGCTGCAAAATTAAGAGTTGAACATATCCCCATATTCCACAGGTTAGTCTGCATCAATATATCTGAAAGTCTTTTTATGATCATCGCTTGTTTCTGCTAATGCAATATATTTGATAAATATCCCCATAATTTTTTAACACTTTCCCCTCATCACATTCCAGTTTTTTTTAAATAACCAAAGCACCAATAGTTCAAGCTGTAGCTATTTGGCCCCATGTAGTATTAAATGTGTAAACCTAATATGTTAAAAACTGACAGATGCTGCAAACTGTTATTCTCCCTGACTTTCTAATGTTTGAAACTGTCCCTGTAATGTATAAAGTCTCTCATACAGATGTTGTTCTTATAGATATTACTACATTATGCCATTCACTTGCACTTCATGCTATTCTTGAAGTCTTTTCATTCTTTCCTTACATACTTTCAGGATTTGTAAACGATAGTATATACACAACACATTTCGTTTTTTCTCTTGCTGCTATATAAAATCAAAATTAAATGCCTATCAAATTTAGTTGCTGTGTGATCAAACCTCGCATGATAGCAACATCATAGCTGCTAAACATATACCTTACTGAGAAATCTCCCACTACCCAAGGATCATGCACATAGCTAGGTACGAGCAAGTGAGCGGGAAATAAGAACATGCATGCCACTGAGACTGTATGAGCCAGCTAGCAGACGCAGTGGAGAGACAAGTGAGGCCCTTTCTACAACCCCGTCCACTCTGCAAAAACTACTCCGATAAGGATAGTTAACAGACTTAAGAGGTGGCTAATGCTTGTACCATAATGGACGAAATTAAAGTTAAAGCACATGACACGTCTGGCCAAGCTGCCTCACTAGTGCCCAAAACAACGTTAGTAAAAGTTGCACTTTATAATCACGACTGCCAAGCATTTGAGCTAATCGAGCAGCTAGCTCGTTTGAGCTAACGCTACCTAAACGAACTACAAGAGGTCGTGTGTAACGCGTCAGAAGTTATGAAGGTGTGCAAAGTACAGTTTCTTTTAACACTTTCAGATTTTAAGTGGCACCTAAAGGTAACGTTACACTGCTCATACAATACCACCCGGCACTTGGTAATGTTAACGTTTCAACAAGGCGAGCCCAAGCAGGCTAACTTACCGTTAGCAAGCCAGTGCGGCATCGTTAGTTGAGCGAAATAAGGTTAAAACAATGAGGTAAGGTAAGGGACATCAGTTAGATGACCAATGTGAAGTTTCCTGTGCAGTTTGACTCAACTGTCTCCACGAATTTTGTACAGTGTTAACGTTTACGCCGTTTTGACAGTAAAACTCATCAGGCATCGTTAATCAAAACAGCTAACAGACAGTAACGTTATCCAAATGCCCCGTTGATCCAGTCAGCGTTATCTTTGCCGAACAGTGCAATAGATGAGATTTCATTTAACAATTGTGGTATATGAGCATATACAACTCAGCACCCTCTGGGATGATATTAAATGAGGATAACGTTGGCTAGCTAATGTAAAGCTAGCAAAGTTCAGTTGTGGAATGCCAGTTTGGACGAGGTTAGCCTCGATGCAAGCTAGGAGCCTCAACCTGGCGTTAGTTCGCGTTAACTATTCATTATTTAACAACTTGTATACAGCTCCGCTTTGTATTTATATTCTAGCAGGCGTCTGTAGACTGGTTTAGTTACAAAGAGCACAATGAACCTAAATTTTGATCGAGTCGACCAGGAATTAGCCAGGTCCGAAGTAGGCCGTGTTTTAGCTGCACTTAGCTATGTAACCTAGCTTAGCACAGATAGCTTAGCGTTAACCTAACCTAGCCTTCTACAAAAACTGCTTCGGGCTAACAGATGTGCACGGGCAGGAAAGGAAAATATTTATCCTGTCGTTAGCCAACATTACATAAACCGCAAGCCAAAGAAGACAAATGCACGACGAGGGTTGGTTAACGTTACCGACTTACTTTACAGTGATCCGCAGTGTCTGGAGATAACGACTCAAGACCGATTAACCATCACAACTGAGGAGGTGGTTGTTTTCGTGATCTGTTCCGACTTTTTCTGTGTATCTACTCAAGGGCCGTCTCCGAAATGACACACCGTTGTGTTACCAGGCGCCATTTCCCGCCTCTGCTCAGTCTCTCCGAGGCAGATACCCGTATGGGACACAGACACACCCCCTTACCTCTCAAAAACACCAGCCACAGTCCGCAGCGAAGAGTATCACTAGTCTTTTCTTCTTCCAGCTTCGTTAAAGGTGGATTGACCATGTTTGTTTGTTTCTCTTTTACAAATATACGAACATTCATAAAATATGTTGTATATACTCAACAGATATGGTAACATTACTGAAAAGCACAGGACAGTACATTTATGAAGTAAAGACTCTCAGGCGCTGGACACTTATCACAGTCTTTGCAATTAGAAAGCAGATGACTTATTTTTAACATTGAAAAGTTGGGTCACCAGAGTAATCCATTCACCACTATCGTTTTTACATCTACATTGACTCTAAAGCATTATCACAACTGACAAGTGACATGAAGCATCACCTTTAATAAAATTAAATTACATTCAATCTGCCTTTCCATGAGAAATCAATTTTCCGGGCTGCACAAACACAACTGATTTCATGTTAACGGATTTTCCGAAAGGTGAGGAATTGGGTTTCCTCAGTACAAATGGTAACAGTTCAACTACATTATGTACAAGAGACCTCATTAATGGAAGCATGTGTACAGTATGTCAGTTCCATGTGCTTAGTTCATCTTTGCACACTGTGGAGGATCCTAACATTGCTCTAAGTATTGCTTAAGCATCAGTATTTTGCTCAATTTGATTATTAATAAAAATGTTTTAAATGCATGCAATGGCATCATTAAGAAAAAAAACAATGAGGAGCACTTTTTAGTGTCTGTCATAAAGAAAAGAAATTGATTTAATAGGCCATAAGAAGAGTCCTTGGCATTTGTAATGTATTCCCATTCCTGTAAACAAAAAAAAAAAGGTTTTCCATGTAAGAGTCCCAAAACAACGTTGGAAAGACAGAATGCCGAAATAGTGTCTTTGATAAACATCTCGAGTGAAGAGTTTGTTTATATGAAGCAACAGCAATCTGAAAAGAAAAGTAGCAAAAACAAAACACCTTGGAGTTCAGATGTGGGTCAACAGAGCGTATTTGGACCACTCTGTTATGAACTGAGGCAGTTATCAAATAACAAATCTCAACAGTCAATGTACAGTATATCATCTCTACTCCCTTGGAACCATTAGCAAATCAAGAGCAGCTCAGGACAATGCCATGATATTTTTTTCCTTTGTATTTTGTTGTTATTCAGAATTAATTCATTAGTTGCAATGTCTGTTCAGTCCATGACATTGAGGATGCACCATATAAATTCTTAAACATACTGATGTTCAAACTATTTCTCAAGAAAGACCTTGGCTGTAGAGGAAGGTCTGAATATTTTTTTATGAGTTACGGCTGTACAAGTTCCAATTCAAAGAATGTCAATGGCTTGATGTCTTTTTCCATAATCCACAGCCCGATCTCCCTGCATGTCCCGATCGTCATCATCTGGAAAAAAAGAAAGCGACACAAAAATTAGAGGTTAAATAGGAGATAATACCCAATGAAGTGCTGCAAACATACTCCATTACCACATAACTTATATTATTGTATAATGTTATTGCATATGAATGAATATTTTGGATATGATTCTGCACAGCTGGATTCCAGGTTAAACTACTGACTCTCAGCCTTAGTATGGGCCCTTTTTGTACATAGTTCTCCTGATTTAGCAACAATGTATTTATGTAGAAGAAATTTATTGAGAGGATACATATAATTTTGGAAGGAAATATTTCCTACAATCTACAATATTATCTTTGTTGTCGGTCACTGCAATCCTATACGTTTTTTTAAAAAATCATACACTATACAAACTGAACAGTTAAAACTCATAATAAATAAAAATGACAAATCTTTACCATACTCTTATCACCGGGCAGACAGACTGATATTGTTTTTGTTTTCTTTTTTAGATGGACAAAAACAAAAATAGCTCTCTCCAAATGCAGTATTGTTGAACTCTAATCAATTATTGAAATTCTAATCTAATAGGTAATCAGATATTCATGGCAGGAAACAATCACAGCAAAGAAAAAAAAAAAAAAACCACTCCAGCATGCATTTCAATATATCAAGGAGAACACAGACACATTCACGAACACAGTGAGCTATATTTATCTACTGGTCTAGATGTGGGTCAGATTTTTGGTGGGCACAGACAGGTGTTATAGCTAAAAAGAAGCACAGGCAGGAGAGAAGAAAATACTAGATGGCAACTGATTTACTCTCACAGAACCGTAAGTTCCTGGGTCAAGTTTTCACTTTATAGGAGAACTGGGTGCCAAGATTGTTATTGTGTCTATACAAACAAAATGCATAACACAATTCAGTCACTCAACCTGAACTGCATATATAGCAGTCCTGCTTTGACCCTAAAGGTGTTCATAATAATTCTTGAATATCTATAGTTTATGATGGATTCAAGGACCAAACTCAGGGTACTGTGAGCTACTGTAACTCTTGGGACAAATGCAAGGGGCGGCAGCAGGACAGGGGTGGAGGGAAGGAGCAAGGGAGGAATGGTGGATACACATCTGAACAGGCAGTCCAGTCCCCGGGCCTGGCTCACCTTGAACGTCTTCCTCCCCACCATCACCATCCTCTTCCTCATTGTAGGCCAGCTCAGCCTGCTTGTCGGCCTCATACTCACCCACGTTCCCATCATCCCCATTGTAGTCCGCTAGCTTAGAGCCGTGTTGCGGATCTACTGGGGACTCGTTCTCATCAAAGAACCGGCCTGCAGGAGGCAGAGAAGGGCCTCATCAGGAAGGGAGGGAAGCGGAGGCAGTTGAAGGGAGACAGGGAGGAATGGGTGGAATACTGCATAATGAATGCATGAAGGAATAGGTGATCGCATGGAGAGTATGATTGAAGATAAGGAAGATGAGGTGAATGGATACACAGTGGCAGAAAGTCAATCATGGACTTGAAAGCGGAGACTGAAAACAAATGGGGTTCCCTTGTAATGAGGGCGTGTTAAAAGTGTGGAAAGCACTGAGCACCAATTGAGTTACTGGTTTAGTCATCTGTACAATGCAATCAATCAACAGAATACAATAGCCCTGGGGTAAATCCTATCATATGTTTACTTTTTGTTGGTACTGTGAGGAGTGTCGATTCAACTCAGGGGTATTTATAAGGTCACAGATACAGTAAGTGTGGTGTTTTATTGAACTGCATTATATACAAAAAGTGTTTCAAACATGTTGTCCACCTCTATGAACATATGTGATGAAGACAGATTATTACAAACAGCTGCAGCTTCAGATACAGAAGCCTGTTTGGAATGGCCATTCAACTTTGAATGTTGGAAGAGGATGACTGTCTTTCTATATGCTATAAACCAATAGTCAATATGTATAAGATGCTTTTTACTGTCTTTTTTACTGGATATTGTGGATATGAACAAGTCACAGTGGAACAGTGATGTATTTTCCAACCTTGCAATTTCCAATATTTTTCCTTGTTTCAACTGCTTTAAGATTGAACAGTGAGCATTTCGTTATTACAGCTGATCATATTGGAGACAATTAAATTGAACTAGCACCAACAGGGCAATTCAAAATGACTTTAGAGTGTTCTAAAATTGCCAATCAGAAAAACTGATTATAAAATATGTACAATGTATAAATAAACTTCACTCAAATAGCATTTTTACTGCCTGATCTATAATAGCTGCCTGGTATCTATCACACAAACGTCTGCAGCAGCTTATGTTCGTGTGTAGCACCGCACAGATTTGAGATGGCACAGTTGATCGCGACAGGACTGGGTGGGACTCGAGTTGCACTGAGCCAGACAGTATCTTCAGACTGCTCATGCCTAGTAACTACCAGACACTGCCAAAAATGAGACATCTGGTGGGTGTCGGGTGTTAATTTACCATAAAAGGATGCAAGTATGAAGGGATCATTGGAAAGATTAGAGGAAAAATAAAATGAAGACGTGAACTGAATACAGTGAGAATTTTCAGCAGCAGGACTGCAGAGGGTGAGATGGATGTGTAAGGGAGATGAAAGAACAGAACATTTGAAAACAGGGAGAAAATGCAGCAGAGCAGAGCAGAAGCCAGGCAGCAGGAAAGGATCATCTGGGAGCCAGGTGTGTGTCATTTGTCTCCTCTCCTCTGCAACTGAGCCTTCTCTCTACCCCTTGACAGTGTTCCTACCCATATTCAGACAAGACTTACATTCAAACACATACTCACAAATTCTAACTTTCATGAAAATGTGTTAAGTATAAGTACAGGTGTCACCAGTTAGCAATGGGCAAAATTCACAAAGATGGCACAACACCAAATTGCGTTTTACTCTCTGCGTTGACACATTACAGAGAGCTGGGAGGCAGCAGCTAAGCACAAAGGCAGAGCTAACAAGAAGAGCTGTGATTATGCTTCTTGGTTATTTTCTCCCATCCCTTCAAAAACAATCACAAGTCAATGAGTTAATAAAGAAATGCACCCCCTCTGACCACTACCAGCCTTGCCAATTACAGTATTCCCTTTGTCAGAGTGTGGAGGAACTCACTTTGGCGGTGGTGTACTGGCTCTGCAGGGACTTGGTCTTTGGCGTGGTGAGGCTGGATGGGGTTGGGCACCTGGGCAGGGTTGGGGGGCAGAGGAATCCCCTTCAAGTGTTCACTGTCACCCTTGACGTTATCTGGAGCTGACATTAACAAAGAGACTTAGGTGCGGTTGTATATATGATAAATCAAATATCAAAGATCAAAATGAGCAAACCGCCCCCTCACCTGCTATGACTAAATCTCCTGAGTTACAACATGACTGTACTTCACAATAAAAGGCAAATCAATGACTGTTAAACACTCTTAACTATTCATGTCATATCCATGAAGCTCAGTGTGGTAAACCTACGTTTGTTCTTTAATACAGGACCTGAAGTTTTGAAAGATGTTACACATGACTGAGAAACTCATTGAAAACTATAGACAATAGATAACAGTTTGCTGCTTCACCTAACTAAAGATTCTGTCAATGAAAGAAACATAATTGAAAGCATTAAATCAGTAAAGCTATATTTCAATGAATTTTGAGAACTAATTATCCCATACCTAAAAGCTCAAAAGACAGACTATTATATCTATTATAATTATTATAGTTATATGGATGTGGTGCATTCTTTACCTCGAAGTTGTCTTTGCTGTTCTCCCAGCTCGTCTGCCTTGATACCTGCCTTGTTGTCTTCTTCAAACACTATTGGCTTGTCTGCCAGTTTGATGATGGCCGGAGGTGCAACCACTGCTGCTCGGCCCTCCACTCTGTCCTGCTGTAGCCTGGGCTGGTCCAGGGACAGGCCCTGGCCCCCCGGGCCATCAGCTGCCCCGACTCCAGGTCCAGCACCAGCTCCCACAACCACATCAGGGGCCTCGTCATGTTTCTGAGTGATGGCTGGTTTCTTCAAGGCTGTAAATAAATGGAGTGACAAAGTGAGAAAGCAAGTCCAAGTGAGTCCATTTTGGTGACTTTGTGTTTTATTTGCCACAAGGACAGAATTACTGTAGGCACCTGAAGCCACAACCTAAGAAAAGCTGTTCAGTGACATATAAGAGAGACCCTGACACAGCTTTCAGAACAATACTAATTGATTGTGAGTCACATCTATATTTCGTTTGGCCAATTATTTTTCTCTGGTGTTGGTTTAAATTTCTAAGTTTTCAACCAGTTAAATTTTGTGTTTGTACACATGGGGGTTCACTTCTCTCATCAGTGTCTCTTTATAATTCCCTAACCCAGTCGCAGGTTAAAATTCATTAGGCAGCAAATTTGTATGAGTCTTTATCTAAAACCTAATTGGCCAATACACTGGGATTGCGATTACTGTTTAATTTAACATTGTATGTCAACATAAAAATTGCTCTTGAAATTTTAGGTCCACTACTTACCGAATTGCACATCATCGATTTTTCCCACCTCACTGTCTTCAATACCAGGCATGCCAGCATCACTGCCAGGCTTACCCATCTCTTCTGTAACAGAGCAGAAGGAATGTCACTTAGCTGATAGGTTGACATTAAAATTGTCTGAAGAGTAATGACATAAACAGGAACATACGCAGGAAACAAAAAGACTAATTACCATGTAAATTACATTTGTGCAAGATTTATATGAGCATTTGTTGCATGTGTATTTTCTCCTAGTAATTAAATACTGCATTTACTGTGTAAGCACATAGCAAGAGAGGAAAAACAGTCAAGACGTACAGGCCTTGGTTGACTTGATCACATCCACTCTACCTTTTAAATCTGCAGTGTTGTGTCGGTGAGTTGCCACTGTATGGCGCTCTCCAACCATCTCCACACCAGGTGCTCTATCTGCATGTCTACCTGCCACTACACCCTTTTGGCCGTCCAATACACTCTGCAGAATTGTCAAAGGTGAATCAGAAAAAGAAGGATATGGAAAATAGAAAAAAGAAAACAGTGTAATGAAGAGGAGAGGTTTAACATGAACAGAAACAGAGGAGAATTAATTGAGGTTAGCTGCTACCATCATAACATTTGTGTGGAAAATGTGAGAGTAGTGAATACATGCTACAGTTCTGAATAAATGCAATGTGTACCAAAGGCATAGGGCTCCTTAGACACAACCTTTCACCATTTACCTAAGAGCCACAAGAATGTTCACTATTGTGTTTGTCAAAACTAACCTGTCTTAGCTTTGATGCTTCTTCCTCCAGGGTCTTTTTTGATTCTTCATACTCGTCTTTCAGTTGTGCAATCTGACGTCCACACTGTAAACTAGTTAACACATATTCCTCCTAAGTTCCACCCACATTATCTACGATTTTCTTTTCTCACCAGACTATAAAATATGTGATTTGTGCAAACAGGCAAAAAATTAATTCTTGAAAAACTGCAATAGTGAGAGCTATAACTAAAATCTTTAAACCTCCTAGTAAAAATTAAATATACGTGAGATTAGATCAGACAAAGAAATAAGAAATAAAGATAACCAATGACCTAATATCACCTGATTATAGTGGAGATACAACTGAAAAAACAAAAACTGTCATAATAATGGGTAATTTAAGATGTATAAATTCACATATTAAGAAGTGACTTCATGTCCCTGTTCATCATGTCAATTAACATACCTCTCATACTCCAGTTTTCTTTCCAATGTAGTGCTATTTTTCTTCACTTCTCTTAGCTGCTCCTCCTGTTTCATGAACTCCTGCTTCAGCTCCTTTAGCTGCTCTGTTTGCCACAACACAAGCATGCACCCCCATCACACACACACACAAAAGAAAAAATATTGGAGAGGTTTAATTTTTGTCTGTTAAAAGCACAACATTTAATTACCTGATAAGTGAGAGACTTTCTATCGTTACAGATCCTCTATTGAGAGTTTTTGAAAGTGTGTCTTAGAGTGCCCCCTGCTGGCCACGCAAGGCTGACGTCCTACCTTTGAGCCTCTGGATTTCTGTCATTTGGGCAGTGACATCACCCTGCAGCTTCATCTGTACAGAAGAGCAGAAAACAAGGTTCAGGAATCATGAGCGAGAGCTGCAGAATGCTTTGACTTTTATATTGCTAAAACCAGTTCAATAAAGAGTTTGATGACTAACTGGTCAAACAGGATCTCTAATGTGTATGTCACCAGTAACACCAGGACGCCCAGGGGCAACAGGTTTGTCCTGTTTTCATGTGTAAGGAAGCTTCAAAGCACAAACAGATGGCACCCAGTGTGACATTTCATTTAGTTACTACTAGAAGACATTATGTTCCTGCCTATCAAAACCATTCATGTGGATTAGACGTTAAGCCAATGCCTCATTACAGATATCATGCCGGGAAATAAAGTTTTAGGATTTACATGGGAGATTGAAAAATGAAGTATCTCCCTAAACATTACTCCACAAGTGCCTTGGTAACACGCAGAAAAAATACCAGTACAGATAATGATAACTCATATATAGCTGGTTTATGTTTTCGACAGGCTTTTCTTTTCTTTAGCAGTTTACTTACCCTGAGTGACCAAGAAAACTGAAACCCCTGTACATCGGGATGCAATCCAATACTACAGCTCTGTAATAAACAGTGTGATGTGACACTCTACCTGCATCCCACTCTGATGCTCACTGTGATATTAATTTAATCTGTTGGCTGCTCTTTATTCTGTGTTTTATTAAAACACAGTGTTATGTACATAAACTCTTGAAGGGAGGGAGATGGGAGGGAAACTTGAACTTCAAAGTGAAGACCTAAATCATTTCCTGTAGGTTTGAATTGTGGCTGCTTTAAAGATGTAGTTTAAAAAAAAAAAAAAAAACAGCACCTGTGGTTATCTTTTACATTACAGTGGTGACAGGTTTTATAGCTCACAAAAAGTATTTAAAAGCCCACAAAAGCTTGCATCATCATTATGTTAAAAATCATTATTGTTTTATTAAAATACAGATGAAGATGTTTAGCCATATTTTGGCAAAACAATTACTGTTTTTTATATACTGCACAGCTGTGAAGTGAATTATGCCACATTAGGGGTTTGAGAGATTTCTATAGTTATACTTTATTCCTTTCCCAAAAGGTTGTCATCTTTGGAATCCACTGCGATTGTATAAGTTATAATTGACTGCAAGAGAAGACAGTGTGGAGAGAGTGGACAGGAAATACTGCATCACTGTCCAATGTGGTCAAAACTAAAGCTTCAACATGTCATACCCACACAGGCGGTTAAAGGCTTTCCCCTGCAGCCTGCTGAAAGTGGCTGTATAGACAATAACAGCGCCAGACTGTTTACAGAGTGCATGGGAACTATAGGCTTGTATGCTTCTTTCTTGAACCTAATGGGTACTAGACTATATATACTGTACTGTCTGGAAGCCATTTAAGACACCATTTCACCATGTCACCATTTACTCTGTATTGCAGGCCTCTCACTGTATCCAGCATGCGTCTGTTGAAATAGGGTTGGGCTGTTAACAAAAGAAAGGAGTGGAACAGCTGCTTTTCAACACATACCTTTATCTTGATATTGAAACAAGGAACCGGATACCAGAGTTACTATCAGTACACTCCACCATCTATACTCATTCAAAAAATAAAATCTCTACATTTTTTAAATATCCTCCACAAAGACAAACCATTTAGCTGCAAAGAGGGATTTTAGTGTAAAAAAAATGATGAATACAAACATGGAAGAAAAACAAATTGGTGAGTAAAATATGTCCGTCTGTAGAAGATTATACAGCTCTAGCATAGCAGGCAACTAAACAGAAGGCAAACTCTGATTTGATTTGGCCACTGAATATGGGATTTGGCTCACAAACACAGTGTGTGATGGTTGATGGTGTGTGTGAAGGAGACACGTTTTAAAATGGGAAATCGTTTGAAAAATTTCTCCATACGGCTGGCAGGATGATAAAAATGATTATAAATGGGCTAATCTATGACTTGTTTGCTGAGCATGCACACACATACATTTATGGCTCATTACAAGCAGTGTTATCTTTCTGTTCAATGAGTAACTACCTCCACGCAAATAGGTGATGTGTTGTAGTCAATGATAGCTTGTCAGCAAATGTTGTGCAAAACAAGAAATTGTTACTCAAGACCTTCTGCCAGCCTGATATTCCTGCAGATTACCTTGCAAATATGCTTGAGGATTTCTTGTAGAAGTAAGTTTGACAATTTACAATCTAACCTTGCTTGTGATGTCATAAAGTCATCTTCTCCTTCTAGTTAGGAAGTCAAGACTGGATGCAAATTACAGGAAAACGTCATCCTCATGTGTTGTCTAAATGTCTGCCAGGGCAACTGAATACACACCAATCAATGTTCAGAGGGTGCTTGGACACAAAAGGCACTGAATTGTTGGCTTGGCCACTGTGCAGGACAAAAGGTAGAAACGGCCTTGTGGAGCATACAGACAGGCTACTCTCAGTGAATACATAAAACCCACCAAATGTGTAAAAGTTCTGATTAAAGGAATCAATGAAATATCAATACAGTATAAGAAATATGAGTTAGGTTTGCTTTTCTTCGCAAATGCAAACGTGTCTTTTGTTTAGCCTAATAAGTAATAGAAGATAGGAATGTAGAGAAATGTGGGTTTTAAACAATTAAATTCAGACTAACAGAGGAAAGCAAAACAACCCAGCAAACGGAGTGATTTTTAGTTGACAAAAAAAATAATCAGGTGTGTGGAATGAATGTGGACCGCCTAAGCTCATCTCATAATTTAGAGGAGAGCGTCAAACCTATAATGTATAGAGCAAGAAGTAGGTAGGTGCTTAGATGCATAGGGACAGTGAAACGACACCATTACACCTTTTTCTTCATTACACCTACATGGATATTAAAGCACTTGAGAGGTGTGAGCTGTGAAAAATAGAAAAATACCGTGTTAGTGGGGCAGACTTCAGGTGAAAGCAGTGGAGAGGTGGATAAAATTGTGTGGATGAATGAGTTTCCAACCAAGTCTCAAGTCGCATTTGTCATCTGCCACTTGGTACCATAGACTACTCAAGACAATCCATTGTCCCATTCATAAAAACTCAATCATCTTGCTTCTGTCTCAGATAACTGAGCTAAGACCCTCCATCTATCATGAGTTATCCAGGTTTTTCAAGTATATGTTCCTTCTGATATAGAGTGGGGAGATTAGAGCAATAATGCAGATATCCTGAGTATTTATGATATTATGATTTAGGTTATTGTAATATTGTGACATGATGGAAATACTGTCTATTCCTAATTTCTTTACAGTTGTGCAATACTTAGCTAAAATTACCTGACTAGTTTAGTGAAATGAACAATGAACTTTCTTTGCCATTATATTCCCAATACTGTTAGCTTTCTTAGAGAACATGGCCCACACCCCTACATTAAATATTGTATGAGAGCTTTACGTAGTTTCTGCAGGGTTCACTAAGTTAAAGACTTTTTAGGACATTTTTAATACCACATAGAACATAACCTGTTTTTATGGTCATACCAGTCAAAGCATGAAAGTGATTATTTATCATAGTTCTAATGCACTAGTAAGTAACTCTACTTACAAATTTCTTTTCTAAGCACTTCCCAGTTGTATTTAACAATATCTTTTTATAATATAATTATTGAATCAATAAACATGTCCTGGACTTCGATAAGCAGCAGAAAATGGATGATGGATTATTCAATTAAAAATTAATTCATGTAAGGTCCACATATGAATATTACACAAAGGCAGAGGTCTGGAACAGTAATGCTTGAGATTTTTTCAGCCGGTCTTGCTAAAATCACATGCAAACACATTTTACAGCTTTTTGAAGAAACTGAATTTAGTATTTTCAAGATCTGGAGACACCTTGCATTACCCATAACACTACCCAATATACAGACAACTGAATCAAAAACTACTGTGATACTTGAATTTGCCATTGCCACCTTGCTTTGCCTGGGAATGGTTTGGTCAAAGAGCTTATACCAGTCTGTGAAAACTTTGGTTTCCTCGTATAGCATAAGGTGTACCCTCTGAGTATTTTCTTTGTGCTATATTTTAGTAAATACTGTACCAGTGATATTAAACTAAACTCCACCAGACACAGGTTGTGATCAAACATCGCCTCTGTACCTTTTCATCAGTGCACTTTTTGATGAGCGCCTCTCGGGCCTGCAGCTTGCCCTCCAGGACGCTGTAGTCTCCATCCTTCTGCTCGATCTGCTTCCTGTGCGTGTCCACCTGCACCATCAGCTCCGAGTTTCGCTTCTCCAGCCGGCTCCGCGCCGCGTCCGTGCGCTTCACCTGCGTCTGTACCTCCGCCAGCTCATCCAGCAAGCGGCCGTGCTTGTTGGACACTGTCCAGTAGTTGAAAGACAGTATGGCGATGATCACCATCAAGAAGATGAGGATGAAAGACGGGAGGCGGCCTCCCCGCCGGTTTGCACCAAACCCAACCATTTCCTCAAAGTATAACGTTACTTCGGATTGTTACCGCAACCTACAGAGCTCAGTGAGAGTATTCTCCCGGTGTAAAACACATCTGTCTACGTGACATGCCGTGTATATGCGGCAACCGCTCCGAAATGCAAACACTACACAGATTCACAGTCATGAATGTTCAAGACTTTCACATTTCTAGTGATCCTTACTCTCCTTCCTCCTTCCGCACACTAGGCATCTTCTCTGCAATTCGTCCTATGTCAGTAGATGAAATACGCCCGCAGGGACGTGGCCTAGCTCAGCTGGCAACGTTAAACACAGCAGACGAGACTAGACGTGGACAGTTGCACGGCTCCGTGGCACCGAGGACTGCAAATACAAATCACAAAGCTAGCTATAAAAAACGCTAGCCTCCAGCTACTCCTTTTCTTTTGGTGGCTCCCTGTGGGTCCTGTAGGACGCTGTTTATACTGAACCCTGGAGCTCCTTTAATCACAGAATACCCGTAAAAACAAGACCACTGATGATGTTAGCTCCAACTAACGTTACCATGTTCAGCTAACCACTTCTCACTAGCTAGCAACAGCAGATGCGAAAGCACAACCAGCAACGGTCAGACAAAAAAGTATCGTCTCTTCTTGCGTAGGGCGGATGTAATCTCTGTAATATAACTAACCAAAGTCTAACACAGATTAAGGTACAGGTTTGGTATTATAATGTCCACGAACCGCGGCACACCAAACGTGATTTCTGCGCTGTGTGAAACTACCTGCAATCAGTCTGCGCCATATCCGCTACTGAAGCGCAACAACATTTCAAAATAAAAGTGCAAATTGAGCATTCAGCAGCACAAAGAAAGTGTGGCTTTTTGCTTCTTGTTTCTAGCTTTGGTTGGCGCCTATGGGCAAGTTTGTAGACTGTATGCCAAATGTCTAAACTTAGATCTTAAATGATGGACGAAAACCAACGGCCTCACTGTGAAAACAATAAACCCATTTGAAAACATAACTTCAATATAGCGAATAGTGCCCTAAGGCCGGAAGCACGCGGCCGAATGGAAGAGCACTTTACAATTATAATGAAATCAGGGTCCTGATTTAATTACTTATTCATATTTGGGATATTAAATGTTGCGGGATAGTCTTGAAATAAAAGCCTACAAATGCATTATTACAACATTAATGAACAACAACATTAATTGAACATCCGTTCAAACCTGGTGCACATACCTTGCTTCTCATTAACAGGTTTCCCTTATGTGTTGCAAAAAGAAATGGCTTTTTAAATGGAAAAGCAGCACTACGAGTCTTTTTGGTGCCTATAGTCTAATACTGAAACTGAGCTTGTCTTCATACAATCTTATGCCATTTATTCTAAGATTACTAACGGTATGACTTTTTATTCTATTTTGAATAATTGTTAATACCTCTCCCCAAATTAATGCCAGTGGCTTAAACACATTCTGTGCATTGACTAACTGGTGCTGAATACCAATACCAGATAGGCCAATGCAACAAACAGATTAGGTAAGGACTACCTGGATTCTTTCCACTTCTGTAAATTACTTAGAAACTTACCTGTGAGTGAAATATATACAAATCCTTATTAATGCTCAAATTAGTTATAATTGGTATTGATCTTTCCAACCAACTTAAATTAACCCACTTAACATTACTCATGCTGCCTTTGCAACTTTGGTGTAGTTGCTGAAAGTTGACCAGCCTTGGTTGGGACCGGATGCTGACTAGATGATCGAAACACTTGCACACGGACACACATGATCCACAAACACTCATTGAAATGAGTACACAAACCACAGGATACAAACTCAGATTTTATTGTAACACTGATAAGAATTGTAACACAATGAGGTAAGTTAAATAATCCACATCTGTGATGTTTTTGAACCAGCGACACCACAAAATATTCAACACCTTATCAGTAACAGTTCCACAAAGTCTGCAAATAATGGCTAGTAATGCCCAGTCGGTTCTGTTCACAGTTTAATACAAACATATTTCTCTCTCTTTCTTATGAGGACAAGAGGAATACTGAAAACATAATCTCCTTTGTCTTTCAGTCACAGATTCAAACTTACCAGTTGTATATTTGTTTGTTGTTTTTTTTCAGAGATGAAACTCAGTAGAAAAGATCCCCTGAGGGAGAAACATTCTTTTGTTTTTCTGATGAGAAAGAAGCCACTACAGTCACTGGCAGGCTCAGTCTGAGTTTGCTACCATTTCTGCTGATGACTTGGCACGGTCTCACAGGGCACTAGGAGATGCAGCATGAGAATACTTCAGTTTGCCTATATTGCAGTCACACTGTACAAATAAATGATCTCCCAATGAAGAGTTATTAATTACTCTACAGACACCGCACAGCGTGTCTGCAACTCCAGCACCCTGAAATGCCCTCAGAGTTTTGACCCGAGTCCTTGCTGGAAGAGTGGTCAGAGAATAGTTTCTCTGCACTCAAGGCTTTGATCAGAGGAAGGGGAGTCCAGTGGGTTGGTGGAGGTGCTGGTTGTTTGTGGGAGGTGTTTTGGACGGCGCATGGAAGGGGACGGGGATGAACTCAAAGCGCCGCAGCTCTGGAGGTGAAGATCCTGGTAGTCTCGCTTCCTCGGACTACCTATGATGCGCTGGGTCATCACCTGGGCAGCAGAAAATTGCCAAGAATCAAAGAGAGACACATGTTGCCACTCATCTGTTTTCTTTTTTTTTTCATATCACTCATACAAGCTGAAATATTCCTTATTCAATCCAACTCCCAGATATGCAAAAATCCAGTTAAATGCATTTAGTTGTAATATGTCTAAGTGCCACACTTTGCTGCAGAACGATGTTAATCTAAAGGAGTGTGAAATATATCTCGCTGCTACTATAGCTTTGATCCTGTCATGATGCCATGCTGTTTTAATTTCCATAAAAGAAACTAGCTATACTGTGAATTTTAAATTCATAATCAGAAAAATATAGAAAGCTACAAGTGCACATCATCACCCTAACCACCTCAATTTACCAAATACAAGCTTTAGTTGTTAACAGCTATGTTATCCAATAATTGTGCAACATGCATGTTAACATGCTATTGTTGGTATGTCATGCGGCTCAAAGTACAGCATGTTTAGACACGTGAAAGCTGAGTCAAGTCTGACAATGCAGGCAGAACCAGCAGAAGGCTCACACTTTGCATTGAACTATCATGGGCTATTATATACTGTTTAATCCAGTTACCTGATCTATGACATTGGCACTGAAAATGGCCTCCTCCATGTGTTTCTCATCCGACTTGATGACGCACTTGATGTTGTTGACAACCTGCTGGACTTCAGGAGGTAGACTGCAGCTTGAATGCTCCAGGAACTTGGCCACCAATATCTTGGTGTCTTTGTACATCTTCAGGTCAGCCAGGGAGTGCGGGCGTTCATGGGACGAGTGTGTGTGCAGCGAGCGTGCTTTAAGGTGGATGTCAACTTTCCTGTCATCCTTCTGCTGCTTCCTGACACATAAGTGACTGGGTTTAGCTCCAACTGCCTCTGTTGAAATGTCTCTTGGCTCTGAAGATAAAACAGAGAAACACTGTCAAAACATTAAATTAATTAAATCACATACAGTTCAAGGCTAATGCCAGTGGAATTAGTACTTTAGTTAAAGTGAATTCACAGTTTTCGTGTCACTGATGTAGGCTAACACATTTTCATTATCAGCTCACTGTTGCAGCTCAGTTAAAATTGGCAAAGGAGTCTTTCCCCATATGAATGTCTGCATATCACATAGGCAGCTTTCCATAAGATAAGAAACACAGCTCTGTTTTCAGCTTTTTTTTCTTAAAGAAGCATTTTTTTTTGATAACCCAGCGGGGTTTTAAATGGTTTCTTTATGAAGCATGACAACTTTGCCTAACCCATTAATCCTCTATCTGAGGATTCAAAATCTTTAGTGATGATAAAATAAAAACTTTGCTAACTTAGCTCGTTATGTTGCCAGATGAACAGTTTGTCTTTGTAAAAATAGGATGTGATTGCTGTTCAGCAGCAGATGTGTAATATCTGATTACCTCCTCTTCACATAAATTCAAAATGTGTGTGTTTATACCTTGATCTGGTGATGTATGAGCTGAAGCTTCAGTATCAGGGTTATTTGCAGAGGCACAGCCATTATTTTCTCCTGCAGAGGGAGACAAAAACCAGCAAAGCAGGGAATAGCTGGTTACTGGTTAGTGATCCAATATTGCTGGTTGACAAAGGCTGTAGGACTCCCACTAATGATTCATTTCATTATCAGCTTGTCTTCCAGTTATTGTCTTGATAAATCAATTCTTTGTTTGGTTCATAAAATGTCAGAAAAAAGTGTAGGTTTTGAGAGTCAAGGTGATGTCTTCACATGTGTAATTTTCTCAGATTAACAGTCAAAAACTCTGTGATAGTCTATTAACAATCATACAAAACAGAGAAAAGGAGCAAATTCTCACATTGTAGAATCTGGAACAAAAGAATGGTTGGAGTTTATTGCTTTAAAAATGACTCAAAACAATGGATTAGTTGACTAATTGTTTAACCTTTAAACAACTGATCATTCTAGTCACACACTTACGTCCTGTTGTAGAGGAGCAGGAGATAGGGTCACTGGTGGAGCGGACAATGCGCGCCAGCTTGCGGTACCTCCTGGCTGCTCGGAGCACCCGAGGCCTCTCTGAGGGCGAGTAGCCACTTTGGACTGAGGTAGAGGGGGGTTGTGATGTAGAAGAGGGTGACCAAACACTGAAACACAGCCTGGGGCCACGTGGCCTGCTAGGTGGAGAAGGAGAAGGAGAAGGAGCCAAAGGGCTAATGGCTGAAGTTCCACCAGAGGAGGCCACAGAGGTGGGGGAACAAGGCTGAGGTGGTGGGGGGATACTGACAGGGAGCGTGAGCTTCCGGCTCATCATTCGTGCTTTAATGAGGGAGTGTGGCGACGCTTTAGGTGGCTCTTCTGGTAAATGTTTGGCTGATGCAAGCTCGTCACATATGTGCATTGCAGCCCTGAGTTCTTCACATGGGTGTGTGTTGTCTGTGGAATCCTCCTGGTCCAGATTGCTAAAATTTTCTGAGGACCAGTCAGGAGAGCGTTCCAGAGACTCCTGGGTGTGTGAAGACTCACTGTATCCAGTATCACTGGGGCGTGCATCCATGTTAGTCAGGCCACGACGCAAGCGGGAGGAGTCACGTGTACAAAGTTCCAGGCTGGTGCAGCTTCCATCAGTGGGGGCAGTGTGGAGTGTGCCATAGGGAGAAGAGTCAGAGCCCTGGACCTCCAGGGAACACAAGTCCTCTGAGGAGCAAGTCTGGTCCTGATCAGCCACCTCTGACACCATCAGTGATGCACTGTCCACCGAGGCTAAAAATAGGGGAGGGGGCATCATCAGTATGACTACTAGCAGACAAAAATATTGAACAATCCTCTGCAGTATTCACTGCAATGTTGCAACTGTCTTTACCCTGAGTGCTGAGACCTGCAGTGGTGTTTCTGTCGCATAAACTGGACTCAGTAGCCTGTTGCTCAATGCTGGTGGTAACCTGTAAAGAGGAAATTATTAGTTGAGATGCAGATCATAACAATAAAATGCTTTGACTAGAAAGAGAACATGGAGAGACATGTAGATCACACAGGATCCTTTGTATGGACTGTATTGCATAATAACAACTGTGTGGGACAGAACCTTCAATACCACTTCCTGGTCTGTAGAGGGCTCTGTAAGACCACAACACATTAACACAAATGTCTTAGTTTAAATAACAGGTGTACCAGGGGAGGAAGCTACTCCGTCATATAGAGTTCAATAAGAAACTCTAATTAGCTTCAATTATGTGCTTTTCAAGGTGCAGTGCATTACAAATATATGCTCATATAACATGGTTTGCCAAATCATATAGGGTCTTCTGCCTATTGTCTGTTCTCTCACTCAATCAATCGATCACTGCCCGCCTCCATTAGCTATTTACAGCTACCACTGCTTATCTATTCCAGGTGAGAAACTCATCTTCTGCTTCCTCTTGAAGGACACCATTCGAAATGGATGTGAATAGAACTATGGATTAAACAGGTATAATGGTTATAAGGGATTAAAAGCCTAAGGTGTTAAATGATTTTGGGAATATAACAGAAGATAAAAGAATTTGCTTGCACATGAGACAGTTACTTTTAACTGTAAACTATGAGATGCAGTGAAGCCTGACATGACGGTCATGGGAGACCGCCTCAGAAAGGCTGAAACAGCAGATGATACTCAGATTAAATCTGATTTACAGACCTAACAGTCAACATCGCAAAATGCAGATGCTAGAATTTTGGTCCAAAAATGAAATGCATGTATAGTAGCAAAACCATTTTAACACATAATAAAAAAAAACATTTAGGCCAGTCATTTAGCACAGAACATTTGAGAAATCACATCAGTTGGTCAAATTTGCTTTTATACTCACATCATAAGACAATCCGTTTGCTGGCAAGGTTTTTATTGCTCCTGCTCATACGCAATTATATATTATCATTATGTATGGTTAAAATTAAAAAGATGTCATTATTTGTCATATTTTCCTTGGAAACAAAGGAGGTGATGAACTGCCCTATGCTCCGTTGCCTTTAGGTATTTCCCTCACCTGGCTGGCAGGGGTCTGCCCCACCACGGACTCATATGGAGGTGGCAGGTCAGTAGGGTACAGGGTCCCTGGGCTGTTGATGGGCACCCCATAGATGGCACTGAAGGGAGAATGGGGAAAGTCCAGGTGCAGGCCTCTGCCAGGGACATTAAAGCAGAGATTCAACTTAACAATAAACAAAAAACCCTAGAAATCCAAATCATATCACGAATAACAGAATACAGAGCACAGAGAGACGGGCACAGAGTATTTAAGAAACTGTATATAGCCTATTAAAAACATTGAGAAAGAAAGGAAGGATGAAAAATATCATCTTGTCCAGATGATATATACTGGCACTGTAACTCTATGTGCACCACCACAGTTTGATATGGTGCCAATTAAGAATACACAGCCATGCTCACAGTAATATCTTTTAATTACAACCCCATTCTCCTCTAAAGTGGCAGAGCATGAAATACATCCTGAGAGTTTCCACCAATCATCCGAGGCATGATGATGTCATGACACATCCCTAGCCCTGGGCAGGGACACCATAAATGCTTCCTCTGCCTTGTTTATATTTATGGCGTAACTGACACACAGATATGGCTTCCTGCCAAATGGCTACATCAGCAGCACTCTCTCTGGCAAGACCAAGAGAAAATGGAGGGAGTGATGAGGGAGGGGTCAACCGATCTTTCACAACAACTGAGAATCACGTATGTCACAGCTGCTTAATAGACGGGAAAGGCTCCAAACCGGCCATGGCTGATAATACCACATGTGACGGTCACAGTTAGACAGTAAACAGAGCCATGTCATGGCTGCTTAATATGATGGACATGGATTTGTGTCTGGATGCAAATGTTGCTTTTGAAATCTGCATATTCACCTTCTCATGGTAAATTCTAGGGTGATTCACATTAAATAAAGATGATAGACCCGTTTTCTAACCTTACAAAATCCCATAACTTAATAGACACAGACGCACAATACCAACAAGATGTAATAGACCTCATCCTTTTAGCTCCTCCCAAACTAAACATCCTGTTTCTGCGATGTGTCCCCTCTTGAGGGCTTTGTACCCCCAAAGACTTCCCCACAGTGCCTGACCTATGATCAATTTCTCTAATAACTGTGCAATCATTTTTGCTCCTTGCTTATTTATGACTACTTTTCTGTCATAGTCTGTGGATGGATAAGGATAGAGAGCTGCAAGAAACAGTTATAGGTTCCAATACCTGAATCCTGAATAATCCTAAATATCTAGTAGCCTATGTGTGCTATTGTGCCACTGGGCCAGGTGCAGTATCCTGAACTACTGATCACTTGCGACAAACCAGTAGAATTCATTAGTCTAACCACAATTAACCTGTAGTTTTTGTTCCACTTAATATAACAAATGCTAGGGTTATCTTGAATGCACTGCACTTTGCAAATAGTCATTTATCATTTCCAGTTATTTGGCTGTGCACATTGTTTTAATGTCACAAATGTTTTATGGGATATCATTAATGTGTTAATTTCCACCATGGTGGACAATAAAGCTGATTTGTAGTGTTTTGTATTGTACTGTAATAAGCAGCAACAACCAAAGTTTTGGCTTTTCCACTACGTAAATGAAATGATACAGGGTGAAGTGATACTGAAGATTTAAGATTTGGGGCTGTGCCAAGTATTTTGGGCTATGAGGCACTTATACATTTTTAAAGGGGGTTCTGATTTACAAGTAGACTATTGTGTATAATTAAATTGTCTTGTAACAGTTGGACTATATTCATTAGGAAATTTGCAAATGACAATTTTTATTGTGTTCTGTTCTGACGGTATCCCCATATCCCAGAACTTACATTTGCAACAGAGTTCAGGGAGCACTGAGAAAAGATGTGAGTAATACCTCACCTCTGTCCATCCATCGAGGGGGTGCAGGTGTACTCTGGGGGGTAGTAGGGCGGAGGGGGAATGGGAGGAATAAACTCATCAAAGTCCAGTGTTTGGTGGAGGATGGTTCCATGGGGGGTCATACAGTCAGCATTTAAGGCTCGCGCCCTGTGTGGCATAAACTGAAACACAGCAGAAAAAGAACCGTTGTCAGGTCTTTATTACACATGAGTCCTTATTCACTATTTTAACCCATACTTTTCCCAGGGGCAAATGACTATGCAAATGTGATCTTGTTACGGCACCTCCCTGCTGTTATTACAAGCAGTTACACATATTTAAATCTGTGCTGTTGGTCACTCAACAAGCTCCACTGCAGCAACTACAAGTCAAGCGCCTTGCTCAGGGGCAATTCAACAGCTGTTTTTAAAGAGCTGCACAATCACTCTACTCACTCAGACTTTTCTAAGTGGGACAACTTTTCCAGTCACAGCCAGCCTGCTTTTCTAATCTCCAGGCTGCCACTGCTGATATTGACTTGGCTAAATTTACTGAGCTAACACGTCTTTTGGTAAATGGGAAACAAGGCCATTCGGTAAGACTGTCAGGGACAGGACACAATGCTTTTGTCCTTTACTCCTCTGTGAATCAATAGTTGGATGCCACCGTGTTCAGCCGCTTCACCTGATAGGGATTCTCCTGCTGGTGTGCATGTCTGCCTTGGCAATTACTTTTATCAAATACTGTAATTTCCTAACTTCATGTGAGTCTAGTGTCTTCATGGCATGTCTGTTCATTCAAATGCACTCTGCTTTACATAAAATAATATGCAAAAATACTCGTGTGTATGTATTTATACCTGCAGGTGTCCACAGTAAGGATGCTGTGAGAATGATCTGTCTACATCTCAGATAATCTGTGCTGGGCACTGAAGCACAGACTGCTGTGAATTAAGGCCTTATGTCAAGAAGAGAACGATTTCCCATTTCCATTTTAATTGCTGTGCAATACAAACAGCTTCTGATGAATTCATCTTTGCCCTCTTATCATTATATGCATCTTCTTTAAAAGGAATAGATTTTGTGTGAAAGAGTAGTAAAACACAATGGTCTGTTTTATTTCTATGACCCTTCCCCAGGGTTCAAGAAAGTTATTATCCAACTGTCTATCCCAGTTTAAAGAATAACAGAACATAACTCAGTAAATTAATGTCAGAATTATATATAGTTGCTTAATATGTTTTTATAACGGCAATCGAATTTGATCATGATTTTTTTTTATCATTGCCTTCAGTTGCCTCAAAAATTACAGACTTCACATCAGTTAGCAGCAGTCACATAAAACTATAGATCTTCAATGATGTGTAACTGGCATGAAGATGACACTAACAGTGTATTCCGTACTCTAAGTTCAACTTAGTTTATTGCATTGGCTAATAGCTGAGATCAACTGCGGATTTCCCGTTTCTTCAAAACTCACATCAAGCCCCGAGCGCCAATTTTATCATCTACACTCATTTCACCATGGACAAACTTTACAGCATAGTTCATAAAATGTGTAAAATCTTCTTGTACCGCATTTTTACGGCAAAGAAATTTCATATCTGGTATGGTGTTGGCAGTGTTGCCCTACCTCTCCAGTTGTTGATGTGTTTAGAGGCATGCTTGGCCATGCTAATTTCCCTCATGACTGAAAGCATTTAGCTGCTGGTAATAGTTTCATTGTTTCACATAAAATGACAAAACAGGGTCATACTGAGGACGGTGTACCTCTGAGGAAGAAAAGCCATAGAGATGTTAAGCTGTTTTCTTCGATTTCAACATATTGTTGAGATGCAGGGGGGACACTGAAGCGGGAGGTCCTGATGGCAATTGACCTTCACTGTGTGTGTTTATATTAAGTTGTATTTACCAAGCAGGATGATTCAACCAAAAAATTCAAACATTACTCTCCCACCATCTTAAAAAGAAAAATGATAAAGGCTGGCACATCATTCCTGACCCTGCGTGTGTTTACCTAACCTGATGATGGTGATGTTCAGACTTCAGGGTGGTCACTGAAAAGAAAATAAAGTCAGCTACTGTCGTCGCCATCCCCTCCATCACCACTCACCATCTGCAGCACATCAGTTGAGACCATCTGCATACAGCACATGGCAGTGGCCAGAGCACACACAATGGTGGAGATGACGTTAAGGGCACATACGCTGAACAGCAGCTCCTAAAGTAGAGCGGGGAGAGGAGGAGACTGTTAGAGGAGCAGGGAACAAAAGAAGAGGAGGAAGAGTGTGGAGAGACGACGGGGGTGTGAGAGAGAAGGTGAGGAGAGGAGAGAGGGAGAGAAGACAGTTGATATTGTGAACTTATTAAATATGAGGGATATTAGAACAAAGACAAGTGAATATGGGATATAAGGCAATAAAAACACACAAAAGATTGAAGGTGACACAAACGGCGCTGACGTCATCAGTAAGGTAACCAAGTTTAGAAAAGCACGGCAGGATGGCACAACGGTGTGAGAACACCTCTACAGATATCTGGTTTAGTAAGACAAGCAAACAGCAGTAAAAAGAGTCCAATCTGTATGGTTAACATATTTAAAATACATTCAAAAACTGATTAAAAGAAATATGATGTCTGTGTACATGATTGCCTAACAAAAAAACTCAATAATATAGGGAAAACGACCTCATAATTATCCAAGGTTAAGCATGAGCATATACATGTTCACACTCTGGCAGTGCAGTGAACAGCAAGAGGACAAACCACTATTGAATCTGTCAGCAAAAATAAATGTGCATGCTGGTGAAATACTAGCCTAGCACCCCGAATCACAGAAAAGACTTATGACTGCAGTGCCATTATGCTGCTGTTTGTGCTATTTGTCTAACAGGTAGAAAATAATCTTTAAGTTGGTCCATTTTTAAACCACATTGAGTTTTGAATGTCCTAACAAATTAACCTATAATAACCATAATGTATGAATCCTGTTCCTGAAGCAGCGCACAGGAACAACAATCCCACTTGCCTGGAAATTGACTACGGGAATAGCAACTGTCTGGCACACAGATCGAGAGGAGAGGATGGCAGCAGCTTCTATTGCTGCTTCAAAATGAGAAAAAATAAATATCATGTACATATGTGTTTAAAATTGTTCTCTGTGATCAGGAGTCCTCTTATATGTTTGAATACAACTACATAACATGCGCTGCTTTTCTTAGTAAAGTTCACCAGGTTCATATGTGAAAATAAAATTCACTTAAACAAATGTGTGATGCATGATAATATTATTATCAGTGCTATTATTATCAAACATTATAAGACCATCAAATGATGAGAAGGCGGAGGAGAGAAAGCCAAAGCAGCGGTGAATATGTGGCAGACTTTTACTTCGTGATATATTATGTATTTATGAATTATATCATATTGAACAAAGCTGTCCCAGAATATCTATAAATATAGCAATATTATTCCTTAAAAACAAGAATAAGAAATACGTTCAGCACTGGCATTAAAATCCCACTACATGTTCACTTTTTTTTTTTTTTGTAGGCACAGGTTCATTAAGGAAACACCCATAAAACTTTTTTTGGGTGTTTTCCAGCCTGTCGCACAGATTATTCACTAGATTCAGGAGGCACAAAATTACCAGTGATGTTAAAAACACCACTTGTGTTAGCCTTCTGATAATCTGCAGAGAGGACAGCTGTCCCCCCCTGCTGAGGTCTGTATGAAGTAATGGTTTGTTTTCAGGGTGCAGGTACCTTGATTTCCTAAAGGAGGTCCCACCCAGATCCAATGATTCACTTCCCTTCCCTTTAAAGTACTTGATGTTAAATGGATTAAGTTGGCAAGTGAGGAATTCAGAATTACCAGCCCTGCAACTGTTTCTCAAACATGTTTGATATCCAGTAACTAGCTGCCAAAGATCAAGTCTGAGTGAGCTGGAGGTTAAAGCAGAGATGATGCCAGTTGGAACCAGTGAGCTTGAAGTTGTGCAGTGCCAAACATAAAATACAACCAGCTCATGTTTGTCTTGGACGCTAACAGTTTTGGAACATGTTTTGTGTTGGAGGAAAGTCTGGAGGACTTGTGGACGAAGCACAAGTCTTTCTGACATTTTAAACTGAAAATCACAACCAGTCGTTAAGTAGAGCTGGTGAAAGGAGACCTGCTTTTAGCTTAGTGAGAATTACAGTGTTTTACACGACTGGTGTGAAGACTGACAAGGGTGAAAGTGAAGATTCAACCTTTTAACATATTGAGGCTTCAAGATTAAATACCGTGTTTTGTACTGTAAAGTTTTGTGTAATTGCCCAAAGGCAAAATATATGAAAGCACTGGGGGGAATAAAGCATCATACATTGGAGATGAGTGGTGCCACTTGTAATGCCGCTCTATTCCAGTGGTGCCTGACGTCCACCTTTGCTCCCGTCATAATTACCATGGCCACTAGAGGACTTTGTCACTTCAATATAAGAATGTCATTATGGGGCAATTGCTGAAAAGACAGATGCTGTGTGACACGACTGCTGGATGTTGCTTAGCAATAAAACGTAACTACAAGTCTTAATAAGCTGCTTGCACAAACAACCCATGGGGCGTGTTTTAAGGGAGGACGGTGTCTTGTGATGACCAAGTGGCCATTGGTTTGAGTTCATCTCAGCACATTTAACATCAGATGTCAGTCTGCCCCTAAAAAATGCATTACCATACAATTATAACAATTTTTTTGATTTTTGAATTGATTACAATAAAAGAGTCGTAGTGTTTAATAAAAGAAGTTATGATGTTCACCCCAAAGTCCCAAGCTGCTGTATGTCAATTTCTGCCTTAAAAAGGCAGGGACACCAACTGAAAAAACTTTCAAAAATGGCTGACATTTATATCAATGAGATTTGTAGGAGCTAAAACATAACAAAATACTATATGGTGATTTGAGTCCACATTGGCAGTGAGACCTGTATTCAAGACAGCTACTGCTAATTCCCTACAAGAGTGGCACCTGCTGCCCAGTTTGACCACAACCTTACAGTGGCAGATTGCATAGCACTCTGCCTTCCACAGATCTTAATTGTTTTTTTCAAATCACTGATGCTAATCTGTTATCTCTCGAACCGTGACGTTCTTGACCAGAAACAAACTGTACACATGCCTCCAAGTAGCTGCTCCCTCTAGCCCCCCCTCACAGCAAAGAGAAGCAAGCTGCTTTTCTCCAGCCAACATGGAGTTTCTGTTGATAGTCTCAGTGCAGGTCACAGCACTGACCTCCTGCTTTCCTCGGCATCCCCAAGCAGCTCTTTACAGTGTCTGACAGAAAACCCAGGACACCCCCCAGGAAGCCCTATAGCAGTTTCAGGGAGGGCAGTCCAGTCTGTTGGCAAAGCCCCTAAGAGATTTTCTAACATCCAATGGCAATGGCAGGAAGCAGCAGTTGTTGTAGCTCTGTGATGCCACTTCCCATTAAGTATTAAATTCACAGTCTCTGTAGTAAAGGAAAAGCTGTTTTCATACTAAGAGTCTTGCCCCTCCACACAAGTTCATCTCTGATCTACAGAGCATAGTGCTGTGGTAGCCCATGCAACTGTGATCTTTTTGATTCTTTTTTGCCGCGTGGAGCTGGAAAGCTTTTGCTCTGGAGTGCAGGTGGATCACACCCTGAACTCCTAGATGGACAGGAAGTGTAGAAAATAACATCTTATCCACTGATGCCCAAAAGAAATAGATGTTGTTGGGTTTTTTTGTATTTCTGCCTAAAAGTTATTATGGAAGGTTAATACTTCCTCAAATGCTGAGACCAATGTTTTTCAACTCAGGTACAGCTTAATCAGTTTTATAGGGTCCTGACACACCACCCACCCTCTACTAGTCTGCAAGTAGTGCTGACAAAGATAGATTGGTGATCTTCATGTCACCTCACATCCATGGTAAAAATGTGAATTTACCTCAAAGACTAGATCTCCAGCTGGCTGCTGACATGCATGCCTGTCCTGCACCTCTATGAGAGGAAATATAGTAACTAACCCTACTGCTGAACACCAGGGACAAAGATGCAAATAAATCTGGAATTTCAGTCCATGTGCATGTGAGTCGGTTTACTGAAATATGTTCACTGTCAATCATTTATCTGTGTCTATGACAGTAAATGTAGTTTTTCCAAACAAATCCTCTGACAGCAAAGCTGGAGATCATAAGTTTCAAACTGCAAACATCTTGTAAAACACGAAATATTCAGGATGGCTTCATCTGAGCAATTTTTTTGTTATGGTAATCCATCTGCCTTGCAGATATGAGACAGTGCATTTCTGTGATTTCCCTTGTGACCACAATGTACATAATGACATAATAAATACTACAAGGAAAATGTAATGATACCTCTAGAGAAACTGCTTAACATGCCTGCTCACCAGATATTTAACCCCTAGAAGAACATTGCCCCGAGCCAGTCAGTTACACAGAAAGGTTACACATCCGCCCCCTTACAGGAAATCACAAATTATCTCAGTACTCCCTCCCACTGATTATTTACAGCCTTAGGCAGTGTAACGAACAGAAAGAGAGCAGGGAAATTAAATGTGCTGGCAAAAGGTAGAATGACACATATCAGCAGCGATGTGGATAAGTCTAATTGCCTTTTTAAAAACAAAACTTTTACATGTAGAAGAGCTGCTGTCAAAAATGAGTTAATAAGCAAGAGAAGGTGGTCTGGTCTACTACTTAGTCTACCTGCTGTGATAATTCAGTACCCCCCATGTTCTGTGTATTTTCATGACAAAGGAACTATATGGCAGCTGCGGGCGAGTTCATTAGGATCAACGAAAGCCTAACAGCCATCTGAAATGGCCGAGGACTCTGGGGACTTGGGCGTGACAGCTTCCTCTTAGACATAATTCAACACATCTGACCACTTTGGCACTTAATAAAGGTTTATAGCACCAATTCCCATATCTCTTTTAATGAGCTATGATCACAATGACAAATGTGCTTGATCTTTCCTCTTTTCATAAGCATGCTTCATCCTAAGAAGTCTTTTATTTGGTTATCAATGTTTTATAATCAATCAGGGACATAAAATGAATGGATATGATTATCGTTATCCAATAAAGGCACAGTAGCACATACTGTATATCATTCCTGCAGACACTCCGAGTCAAGATAATCTACCGAGATCATGCACCAGCCCAGGCTGGATACACACTGCATACTAAAAAGACTGCCTCTTGGGGAAAGACAAATGCTCTTGCCATTCTCCACTTCCTGCTCAATTAATCTGAGACTGAACACTTTGTTTTGTCATTTGACTGTTCTCACAAGGGATATTTTACGCAGCGAGAGATGGACACTTGGAGACATCAGATCAAACAACTACTGACTGCTACCCAAGTTATATTGTATAATATGGTATTATCAGAGAAGTGACAAGACGAGTCTGTGATCATTCCAATGGCTCTGTGAGGCTGCACTGAGTTACATCATTGCTTTGAGCTAAATGCTAATGTCAGCTCGCTATCATGCTCACAACAGCTGTTCAAATGTGCCGCTGTTTAGCAGGTATAATGTTATCCATCTTAGTGTGTTAGCATGCTAACATTTGCTAATCAGCATTATAAACACATTGGACAAATGTCCAAAAGTGAGCTGTGATAAACACTTGCACTCACAATTAGGGGCCTATAGATGACAATAACTGTGAGTGGATGTTAAAAGGTAAAATTTACAGTCAGTTGCAACTTCTCAGTTTCAATTTGTGCTATTGAATGTGCACATTTCTGACTTACGTAAAAGCAACTCTACTGGCAGTTTTATCAGTGTGGTCTCTATGATATAGATGGTAATTTTCTACTGAGAGAAAAGAATAGGGGATATTTGGAGCTAGCCATGACTCAGAAACCGCCATGACATGTGTGTCTGACTGCACAAGCATAACCCAATTTGTCCATTTTGGGAGCAAGACTTTAAGACATATACTTACAATGCAAATTTTAAAACTTCGAGTTCTACCAAGCTGAGACAGAGCAGATGGATTTTTTCTAATTCCTATGCCCCTGCGCGCAAGAAAACTTTGAATTTTAATATCGTCTCGTTGATGACTTGAGCCATAGCCTCCAGAGTGTTGTTTAGAAGAAGAGAGCATAATAACAAGTGTTGTCTTGGATACTGGTACCTGATCGTTTGATATGATTCTTTCTGTGGAAAGCAAACAGTCTGAATCATGATTAAAAAAAATTAACTCTCATGTGAATAGTGCAGGGGTAGTTAGGTTGGCTATTATTCACAATTACTGAGATATTAAAACCAGGGGGAGTATCATAAAAATGCATCTGACTTATGACACCTGGGTCCGATCCATTTTTATGATGCAGTTTTTGCATTTATCTCTCAGTCTGGCTACCCCATTGGATTCACCAACACCAACAATAGTGACATCACAGAGTGCGACTGAAACATGGCTGCAGCCTGTATACATCAGCAAATACCTTCTTACTGGGTGCAACAGATGAGTTAATACAGTGACAAAACACTGTCTGGCTACAATGATGCACTGTGTTCTACAAATGTACTCAGTGTACATATGATGTTGTTACCAAAGCTACCAGTGTAGACAGGTTAGATGCCACAACACCAATCCAATATGCAGTTTGATCTGCACTCAGTTAAAGACTGGATTTGAGAAATTAATCCAATTTCACTGGAGTCTAAACACATTCCAACATGTACAGAATGTTTTTTTTTTTTTTACATGTGAAAATACCAAAGCTCTCACATCCAGTGCTATGTAAACACATGCAGGCTCCCACGCACCTTGAGACGGAGGCGTATGGTATTGCAGTCCCTCAGTGGATTCAGTTTCAGTGTCTCTCCCAGGTTGTTGCAGCTCGAACTCTGCTGTTGTAGCTCGCAGCATACACACACTCCATCGCTGTCAAACTTGAGCTGGTGGGGAGGAGGGGGGAACACACATCCGCACTCATGCATGAAAGCCACATACACAAACACACACACACACACACACACATGCACAGAGACAAACAAACAAACACACAGGCACAGATCAGACCTAAGCTTAGTGTTCTGAAGTATTTTCTCCAAAAATAACATTGTGTATGTTATAAACAAGGTCGTATATGAGCTGTATTTTCAATAAAAGTATGTTGTCAAAAAGACAAAATACACATGAGAATAATAATATATTGTGACGGAGAAAGGCAGCTGCACTTCAAGTGTACAAGACAAAGACTGTAAGATATGAGGAGCTACCCAGGGAGGGATGGAGGTAGAGCATACCTCTGCTATGTGTCCCAGATAGAGAGAAAGCAGGACATGAACCCAACAAGTATGGGTTAATTACATTGGGGAGAGGAGATGAGGAATGTTAATATTTCAGTCACAACTGGGGGACGGTCTCTCGGGAACCACACAAAGCAGTGAAGTTGGTCTACTCAGCTTGTGTAAGGAGAAAAGCTGCTGCTAATGTGGAAGTGGTTGGGTTAGTGGGTTGGGTGCTGGATGAGTCACAAGGGACTTCTTCAGTTTTGAAAAAAGATCAGAACCCCTGGTGCTGTAAATTCGACTTAAAAAAAAAAAAAAATCAGCTTTGCATCTCATTATGAAAATGTGAAGGCTGATCACCAGCTACAAGCAGAAAAAGCTTAGTAAGCCTTATTTTGAAGTGTGCTGGATTCTCCTGTTCCCATGGTGTTAACACCACTGCTGGAAACACAAGAGTGGAGAGCATCTGGTTGAAACCACTTGTGAAAAACATTTCACTTCATTTAAGGGTGAATTTCCACCATTTTTACGCATGAATCTCAGTTTACCACAGTCACAGGGAGCAATACTCAGTGAGTCTGAGACAATAAGATGATATTATCGCCTGTCTTTGGCTTGGTAACAAAAACTTACAGTGCATTACACTTCATCAGTACTGGTACACTGGAGGTGTAATATATAATGTCTGGAGTATTCCTTCAAAGTTGTTTATCTGTTTTTTCGCAAGCTTCAGTTCTGGCGAAGATGGAGGTGACAATCATGAGCCATTAGTCACTAACAGACAAAGCTCTCTTTCGCTGCTGACTCAGTTGTGCAGCTTGCTGAGAACAGAAGTGCTGTCAATGTGGACTCACGCTCACACTGACTTCATAGTGACTGGCTTGACTGTTGATACCAACTACAACACTGCAACAACAAAATATAACACAAGCTGTGCACTTACAAGTGAAACCCCACAGCTTTTGAGGTGATGCAACTCATTCCAGGGATGAACCCTCTGAACCTCGGGCTGTTTTCGTCTTTATTTACAGGCTTGAGGTAAATAAAGGAGGCAATTAATTGTATTTTCAGAGTCTGCTAGAGTATGTTTGGCTATAAATAGTTTTTTTTTGTAGGGTTAGGGTTAGAGGTTTCAATATACAGCTTATAACAGATGATACTGTTAGTTAGGCGTGGCCACACCTGAGCCCTGGTTTTTTTTTTTATACATTTGAGCAAATCTGCACCATGGAAGCTCAAGTTGGAGATACTGATATCACTGCAAAGAGTAAGTTAGTCTGATTTTTTATGCATATTGCATTAATCAGGTTCAGACATTTGATTCAAGAAAAAAAAAAGAATTGTACAATATATATCATCCCCACTTTTTCAAGTGTATAAAGTATAAAGAGTGCATAGCTTAAGGTCCAGTTGGTCTCACCAGCTGACAGTCTTCCAGAGAGTTGACCAGCTGAGCATTCTGGCAGGAGAGGATGGAGCCCGCCAAGTTGAGCATCACACACACTGCTGACAGCAGCATGAAGAACGTGATCTGTGACAGAGGAAGAGGAGAGAGAGGGGAAGAGAGAGACAAATGGAGAAAAAAAGAAGGACAGCATAATGTCAAAATGTTGCTGCTTACTAACAGCGATTCAACACTCTTTCTGATACTGCATGTGACAGCAGCTGTAATTCCAGAGGCGCAGTGTACTTTGCTAATCAATCGTCACTCAGTGATTTCAACAGATCAGAGGAAGAGGAAATGAGCGCTGATGTGGAGAGAAATCGATAACCTGTTTTTCCTCAGACCTCCAGAGTCTGAAGACGAGAGAAATCATAATTACAGAAAAGCTTTCCACCCAATGACACAAGAAACAATTTATTGACAGATGAAAATTCTCCACCCACAGTTAGTCACAGATCCACATGCACACACACTAATGCCACAGAGCTAATATTTCTCTACACCCCAAGCTGACAGAGCTGGCAGCTTAAGTCTAGTGTACTTCTACTCCAAACGTCCCCTTGGCCTCTATTGGTCGGGGTAAAGGCTTCTTTTTATTTTCTAGCCTAGCAGAAATATGACTGCCGTTTCTGGTACTTTAAATTACAGGTTAGGAGTAACAGAAAGAGTTTTAAAACTGACAGCAGACAACCAGCCCGCTCTGTCCAGGAAATTGTAAACCAGGCACCAGCCTTTTCTGTTTTGTGGGAACATGATGACAGCGGCAGAGCTCAACAAACTCATAATTGGACAATTTAAATAAAAATCACAATAATAGCCTAAAGTTTGTTTTTACAAAATGTTGGAAAAAAAGTCCGGGAATAGTGTCCGTGGAGGACATTAAGGAGGAGTTAGACAGATATGAAGGTTGCTGAGAACACACATACACAGATGGAGAGGAGGAGAGAGGGACAACAGTGCAGGAATTGGAGGTGGCATGTAATAAACAGATGGAGCGATAAAGTTTAAATGCTTTTCACCACGGCAGAAAAATTGAAAGATTGAGAGGTTGATGGGCGAGCCTGAGGAGCAGGTCTTTGGATGGCGAGGTGGAAAATCAGAGAAAGAGAAAAGAGTGAAGGAAAATGCAAACAACACAATGAAAAAAATTAAATAAATGAGGCAGCCATTGATAGACAGCGACAGAGACATGCATGAGTGGGGACAGACAGAACAAGACTCTGCGGTCCCATGGTGCATTGATGGTGATGATGTGTAGATTTGATTAATTAGCATTTCATTTGAATGGGATATCAGCTGTCTGGTCCTCTGGTTGATTAGAATAAAAATAAAGTCCTCCAGAAACAGCACTGAAATCTGCAGTGATCTGGTATATTCAAAACTGCAGGTCACATGAGGCGATGTGGCCCTGACAGACACATACACAACATTATGAAACTGACAAATAAGAACACTTTAATTTACAGATCTGCTATTTCCTTATCATTTCTTAAAAGTTTCCTGGGAAGAAACATGTAGTTTGAGATTAATTACAGGAAAAAGAGAGACAAATTTCTGAGACTGTTATTTTAGTGTCGTCTAATTAGTTGTGTTGAGTTCATTACTGACTTCCAGATAAAAGAAATTACTCCATTTAAACCTCAGTGAACATTTATAACTTATTCAATTATCATTGGAAACTATTCTTCATTTATTGTATCATTGTTTGTAAAAACATGTCACGTGTTGCATGTTTAGCTCACCTGCTATCCTCTGAATAAAACTCTCAAGGTTATAATACCTCAGCATTTATAAGTAACTACAAGTGTAACTGATCACTCTCTAATTAACCTGTAATTAGCAACAAATGATATGGTTGATTACAGGAAACTGCTTAAGAAAATTTGGAAATAAACTGGAACATACAGACCTGTAAAATCAACAACACATTCACTACTTTGTACCATCAGTGTTTATGAACAGTTGACCGGCTCAGCTACAGAAACACTGTGTACAAATGTACTATCTGCCCAAAAATGCTAAAACCTGAAGATTTCACTTCCACACTACTCAATGACCTATGTTCTTCAACATCTTTAACGGATTATGCACAACTAGACTTACCAGGAAAGATTTTACATAAATTCGGCTGTTTCCTCAAACTGAATCACAAAATGGGACTGACTGACTGACACAATGATACAATTGGCACAATGTTGTTTAACCCAATTTCATAGCAAAACATTAAACAAAATTCAAACAGACCAGCAAAGAGCAGTGAGTGAACAATTATGCGTGGTATCGTCCAGCAGTGTGGAAGTCGATGATTTTTCCAACTTTAAAGTTACTTAAGGAAGCTTAAGTTAAGTAATAAAAGGGAATATTGCACGTCTTTATTTATCTTTGAGAGGCTTACCTGCAGAATCACCGGTAATATAAATAAAAATGTTCACATAAATCAATATGAAGCTTTGAGCGTTAGAGTAATCATAAAAAGCCAGACCATGCTGACTGATGGCAAAGCTTCACATACACAGCATATTACCAACATTACTGTATCATTTCTGTCATTTCTGTCAAGTGAACCTAATTTGCATATGAAAACAGGATCAAACCATCACCTGGGCAGAACATGAATTTCATTTTATAAATTAGATGCTGCTGTAAATAACAGGTGTGACTGATTTTCTCTCCACTATAATGATGTTTGACGGCGTTTATGTGCACGGGACTGAAGTCTCTCTCCCAGACAGATGGAATCTACTTATTGCAGATATGGACCTTAGAGAATGATCAGGGTTTCTACTCCTTCATAGTCAGGAGTTGTTTTGGTTTTTTAAACTTATATTTGTACAGAAAAATAAATAAATTAAAGCTGAAGCAGTATGAAATATCACTAATGCAAGCGTGGCTTTACATTTTAAAATATTCAAACTAATTTCAAGTGCCAACTGGGATTTATTTCTTTTTTATGCAGGATACAACAGGCAAATCTGACTCCTCTTCAGTGTGAAAATGAGTTTGGTATTGCAGGAATACTGTCACCACTGGTTATCCACAGAAAGACAGACCTTTGTCCCAACATTCATACCGGCTCATATACTACAGATTACTGAGTGTGACAGTAATAGTTAACATTTTCCGAGTGCTGTTCTGCAGCAGTGAACAACGAGCAGAGAGCAGCTTCATTACTTCACACGGGAGTGCAGGAGCGTTTAAGTTGAATGATGCCATGACAATAACTATCGCAACGAGGATATTATAATGCACAAACCAATGACACTAAAAGCTCCTTCCCTGACACACAGGCCATAAGTTGTTTTTTTTAATGAAACCTCTCCGGGTTTGTCTTGTTGCCAGCTGAGCCAGTCGGATACAAGGCTGTGTCTCAGACAATAACCAGCTGCAGATTCAACTGGGGAGGAAGCAATCTCTCTTTATGAAAGCTCTTCTGCCAGAGCAAGCTGCCATAACATCACGCCAATTTAAGAGATTATATATGTATATATATATATATGTATATATATACATACACGGTTTTTAATTTGTGTCAGGTGAAACAACAAAGCCTGTGCCACCGAACTTATTGGTTTGGAATCACTATCCAACGCGCAAATTGTAATTTTATACAACAATGGCAGGAGGTCCCGCAATAAATCCTTTTAATTCGTTCTCTCCAGGCCTGGGTGTCACCTGTGTATCCCCCATGCTCTCTCTCTGCTGAGCTGATTGTCACGCTTGGCCCCACACCAATGCCTTCTCATTACCATGTAGGATCACATAGCACCATTTAGCTGCTACTCATTAATTACTGCTGTGCTGCCCTCTGCATGCCAAAGAGGAAAACACACACACACAAACACACACACACACACATTTACACATTTACACACAGACACAAAAAAAGCCACGCACACGCCACTCGGCCGTACCGAGGCAGATTTACGCTGCATGTCATCATCACATCGTTTAGCACTCACTGTGGAGGATAATACACCACAATACAATCATCATTCATCTCCATGACACACACTCATAGATTACAATATAAGACCCAGAGTTCAGGTGTATCACTGTAATTCTCTATAACTGTCACTGAGGTGGGAATCATTTGCCTTGAGCTTCGCCTCTTTCTATCTGTCATCCAGCTGCAGTAGTTCTTCAGACTGCAGAGAAAAAGGGATGGTGCTTTGGATGAACCAAGAAAAAAAGATCAGACTGGTGAGTTTTGCGCTGGAGAGGCGTAGGTGCTGCATTGACCAGGGTATTATCTTAACGATACCCTGTGGAGTTTTTGACCACTAGTAGCGTTATGGAATAATATTTTTACAAGTGGCTACCTGTTTTGTTTGTGAACACAAGCACATGAATGTCCAATGGTTTTACACTATTCCACTGATCCACAGCTGGTGATAATGTGCCAAGAAACACAGCAATGTGTCAGCAAAGGCAGGGTGGAAGAAGAAGCCTGGCTAGTACATGTGGATGTAAACAATGCAGGATACAAACATGATTTAATGTTTCAGTTAGGGAGCTTTGATTGATTTTATCACCTTTGGACAAAGGCAGGCTAGCTATTGCCTCCTGTTTCCAGTCTCTGTGCTAAACTAAGCTAAGCTAAGCTAAGCTAAGCATCTGCTATCAATTCAGCAATTACACAAACTCTAAACATCCATTCAAACGCTTCTCGTCTTTCTATTGTAAAGCTCTCCCCATCTGTCTTTGCTGCCACCACCACCAACAACAACCAGAACAAATAACAAGCTCATTTATCACCTCTGCTTATTTGAAGAGGCACGATTCAGAGATAAGCACCTCACTGAGGAAACTGGACTGATGCAGCAGCAAGCAGTAACAGGCTTTCTATTGGTGCAATATAAATCAACCAATTAGGAAAACAAAGATATTTAATGGAAATTTGATGTCATCTATCATCAACTGACAATTTCTGCAGTATTTTGAGCGGAAATGTTTGAATATTTTATTAGGAATGTGTGACCTAAAGTTAAAGACAACACATTTCATGTATATCAGGTGCAGAATGTGCAGTTAAGACTAATGTGGTGTGGCAACATTTAAAGAAGCCTTTTTTGTAAAGACATCATGACCTATAGCTGGGGTATAATCCTCTGGGGTGCCGCAGGGCAAATTAACCACAGATTGGGCCGTTTTGACCAGAGGGGATTTGTGTAAAAAGAGAATTTGTAAACAGTGTTAGAGTCCTCCGACTGCAGCACAAATTAGTATTTAGTCTGCAGCAGTACTGCGACACAACACTATTTATTTTCAATTATCCCAGAGCCACAAGAGATGGAAGTAATGTTGTTTTGTTTTTGCTGCTGCTCAGCAGATCACAAACCCGCTGCTTCAGTTTCCTTCTGATACTGTATATCAATCCTCAGACCCCTCCAGAGCTCAGAAACAGTTGTGAACAAAAGACACTTTAAGGACAGTAAAAGATTATTAATGATTATTCATCAAGGGGAAACATTATGATATATTGGCATTAGAAGCCTCCAAATCCAGTAAATTGTTCTTCTGCTTTAAGTAATGTAAAAATATGCTGAAATACACACAACCTGGGGGTTAAGCTACAATCAGAAAAGAACACAAAGTGATTCTCCTGGCAGCCCTCCCACTGACTTTATAAACACACAAGAAAAAGCAATTCCAGGGCTGCGACAGCTGGTTCTCATTGGTTCCCACTGTTAACTGAGGTCACTTTCTACCTTTCTGCTCCCTCGTCCAACTGTGGGCCATGGGGTATATTTATGTATGCTTGTGTGCATATGGGTGTGTGCATATGGGTGTGTGTGTGTGCGTGTGTGCGTGCGTGTGTGCGTGTGTGTGTGTGCGTGCGTGTGTGTGTTCGGAACTCATCACCGGGATTAGTTGTGATAGGAGTTGAGTGACCCTGAGTTCAGTGCCGGTCCAAATAAACAGTGGAGGTGTTGATAGTAACTCTCAGCAGCAGAACCCAAGGGACATCACACTAAACCAGATGTAACGACTTCCACAGACTCCTAATGCTGCTGGGGAATAGCTTCATCACAGACACACACATCACTTTAAACACTCCTACATGTGCAGATATGTGTATAGAGATACACACACACGTTTTGCAGAAACCATAAAATACTGATGAGGTATATGAGGTTTTACCAAAGAGCACAATGAGCAGAAGAACAAATTTACTTATGATACAATCATAGTTGAACAAAGCATACAAATGTACATATTCTCAGTACAGTAAGGTGTTATTTATATGAAGAACTGCATTAACGGAGGTGGTCTTTTGAGAACCTCTTGCTTCTGTAAGTTGAGGTATTTCCCATTAAACAGGACTCTTGAGGGTATATTAAAGTCACACCAAATATTGTCACAGTCAGCACTAAGAAATGTTTCAACAGTGACCTTTGTCAGCCATACAACAGAGATCACAGCTTGTAGACTAGTCATAATGTTGTTGTGCTGCTGATTATATCTAAAGTAATAAGGTAAGAACACCAGTACATGGTTTCTTTTTTCTTTAGTTATATACAACAAGAGGAGAGTTGATAAAAAAAAACCCAAAAAACCCACACCTCACTTCTTGACTTTATAGGCTTTGATGTGCAGTCATGTTGACAGCAAGTCAGACCACATCTCCGCAGGATGTGATGGATTAGTTCCTGTGGTTAGAGACATCATGTGGAACTTGCAGTCCAACACCTTTTATTGGCAGATGAGATGTGAAGCCTGGACATCAGGCGCGCATCGTGCAAAACTACATCTTACATGTTGGAGTACTTTTTGAATTTAACCTTTTGACTTTTTAATAATGCGCGTTCACGCTTCAAGTATAGGCTTCTGCCTCCAAACATCCCCATGAGAAGAGGATAGGTAGTCAGACAGGCAATAAAGGGAGTAAGCCTGCTCTGTGTAAGGAGCTAGAGGAGTTCATCTCTATGCCAGTGCTCAAACGTATTGATTAAAACAAACCATGAAAGACAGTATCACCCTGAGGGTCAGTAGCTGATTAACCTCCACTTCTCAACATTTTAATCAACCACTGACCTCTGAAGGGCTAAAACAAGGAGGCTCTGTCTTCTCTGCTGCCCCCCCTTGGCTCTTGGTGGGGGGCCTGCTGTAATGAGACAGGACTATAATGAACCTGGTCCCAGCAGACACTCACACTGAAGTACTGCACGAAATTTGTAGGAGATGTTCCATGCTTTTAGTCGATCAATGAAAATCAAAGATGCTGTCTCCATATGTGAGTAATATGATGTAAAACACTAAAATCTGTTACACACAAGGCACAGTACAGGCTGTGACATGTGATTGTGAACAAACTGTCAGCTCGTGGTTTAAAAGGGACAAACTAAGAAGTATATTCAGTTCATAATCTGTTGTTCCTCTGACAAAATTGAAGAATTGGATTGTGCTGAAACATGGTATTTCTAAAACACAGTAAACCTAAGCTATAGCTACATAGATCCAAGTAGTTATACAATGGCACCACACCTATGGCTATGCCATGAAAAAATATTGAAACAGTTTTATTGAAAAAATTTCAAAAATTCTCTCTTGACTTAAACTGTTTTCCAGGGGAAGTTCTGTCTCTTCATATGTTCTCTCTTTTTATCCTGTTTATTAGCCACATAGCAGCATGACTCAAGGCATGGCACTGTTGGTTGATCGGCTGCTCCGTCACATTAGTTCAGGCTGAAATATATCAATAACTATTGCATGGATATGCAATGAAATTTCCCAGACATTCATGGTCCCCAGAGGATGAAGTTTACTGATTTTGGTAATCCCCTGACTTGTTGACTTTTGTAGTTTTGAGTGGTAAGTCTTCACAACCATTGGCTTGCCATAATTAACATTTGATGCAGGGCTTCATGTTGCCCTCAGGGTGAATTCTTCCCTTCAACATTTGCTCTTCCACCATCAACTGGTGAAAACTGTAGTTTATGACTAAATATCTGTATAACTAATGGCAGTTGTGCTTTGTGCTAATTAGCAAGTGTGAGCACTGAGATACTGAACATGCTAAAAAATAAACCGGCTTCAGGTCAGTATGTCATGAGTAAAGCACCTCTTTAGGTGAAGTACAACTTCACAGAGCTGCTAGCATGACAGTAGACACTAGTCTTGGTCAGTGATTTTAATGAAGGGTGATTAAATGTGTTAGTAACCATCAGCCAGAATTATATCAATGCCAGCAGTTGTGGCACCAGTAAGATAGAGGCCTACATTAACGCACTGCTTTCTGTCATTGACATTTCTTGTGCTGCTCCTCACCCTTCATGCAAATAAACTTTCCAGTATTTCTATATATGAATTAAGGGCCACAGACCACCTGAGACAGCCTGTATTTTGCACGTTGTTTTGACAGTTTTCCAATGACACGTAACTAATCAAATTTAAATGCCGGTATACAGCATTGAGATACAGGTACTTATATTAAAGTCTTAGGCAACATTTTTTCCTGCTGTGTATTTGTGTCTTTCTCTATAAATATAATGATTCTATATTTTAAAAAATAAAAATTGATTCAATTAGCTAAAAAAGGTGTTATACAACCACTCTTTCACTTTTTATTTTAGACTGAAAGAGAGCAACGTGACCTGAGCTCTAACTATTTACTGAAGCACCTTTGCTGCTGCTGCTGCCTGGATCATGCCGCTCTCGCTCCTATGAGCCATCAGATAAGGGAGTCTATCTAATTCATATTCTAATTAATATGGAGCCACACTTCCTGCTTCTCAGGGCCTTAGGGGAGAACATCATTCATCAGGCATTATCTCGAGCCAAAAGGTTCCTGTTCACCCAGCCAACTGTGCTCTCTCGCACTCTGCTCATCCCTTTGTCCAGTTCCCTTACCTGTCACTTCCTGTCATTTTACGCATACTAAAAGCATATGGAAGATGGTTACTGAAGGTCTGTGTGTGTGCATGGTTTTATGTGCTGAGAGAAACAATGTGGTGAACAAGGGAGAGGAATCAACACAAAGAAAAGAGACAGCATGATGCAAAAAGCTTTTGAGTACAGCCTCAAAGGAGACATCTTTTAGTCTATGTGCGAAACAGAAGAGTGGATCATTTGGTTTTTTTCATGTGTGGAACCAATTGACACACAATTCAGTTCCTTTAATGTCATTGTATGAGTAGAATGAAATTAGGCAGCCTTGCTTTTAATTATTAACCCCAAAAATAGCTTGCTTGAAAAAAATTAGTTTATCTGTGTGATATCATTATATCAATATTGTACACTGGGCATAAATAACTTTCTGTAGCAGGAGTCTGCAGCCATTTGCAATAATTACTGACGAGCATCCATGTACTCTGACTTTTTAGGAGAGACCGTTTTCCATGCGTGTCTGAGGAAAATCCACAGGGAGTGTAGGAGGGTCTAGGGGGTTGGTTTTAAGTTGTAACATGCCATGTACCGTGCAGTTAAACCCACACCCACTCTTATTCCTAAGAAATATAAAATAATTAATAATGTAGATTCAGAGATGTGCTCTATAATACAAAATACACAAATCCAAATGGAAATTGGACTGTGTAAGTATAAAGCGGAGTAGCAAAACGCATAAGTAATAATGTGACTCATGATATTTGCAAAGTAAATGAATGTGAACGAGACAAGTGAAATTAAATTGTGAAAACTAAGTAATGAAAATTTAGGAAGGAATATAAATGTGGTAGAAAAAAACATCCCCAAAGTGAATATCGAGACTATGTTGATTCTTTAATCTACTTAACCCTTAATAAAATTCTCTTTTGAGTAATGCTGAAAGAAAACATTGCCAAGGACAGAGAGTGAGAGACATAAGATGTAGGATTCGACAGCAGAAGCATTTACATCCTTTACTTTAAGTAGCAGTACCGTTCAGTAAAAAAAGTCCACCATAAGGTAAGGTCTCACTTTCTGTTAATCAATATTCACTAAAAATATAAAGTAAATATACCACTTTTCAGGCAAAATGGCATCTTTTGTACTGGTATATATTCTATTATTGGATAATTATTCACGCATTTACATGGAAACAGTATTATAATGCCGAGTTGGATGAAGTGGAGCTGATTCTATGTAACAATTGTAGTTTCTATGCTCATTCTAGGATCTTTTAAATCTTAACATGAAAAGTAACTAGTGACTACAGCTGACAGGTAAATGTAGACAAGTAAAAGTACAGAATTGCCCTCTGACATGAAAAGTACCATAAAATGAAAATACTCAAATTAAGTTCAAGTACCTATGAATTGTACTAAAGTAAAAGTATTTGTGTAAATGGACTCAGTTACCTTCCACTACTGGTTTGATCAGCTGTGAATCTATTAAAGACAATTGTTGCTTGTTGGTTGTTGCTTGTATGATGCCTGCCATGTGAAGCATATCAATATTTGAATAAATAAAGCGGATACTCCCTTCAGCATATACGCTCATACACAATGAGATGGAACAATGAAAAGATAAATCAAGTTAGACAGCAGTCCAGCACCTTGTGGACGCAGTGTTCACTGTTTGTAAGCTTTACTGCTGAGGAGGTGATGTGAGTATACTCCCCTGGGAAGGAATCTCTGCTCCAAAGAGGTTCATTTAATCACTCTCATCTTCCTTCTTCAGCTGTTAAAGAGTGAGGTTGGTTTGTAGAGCAAAGATGTTCTGACTCTTGCTCTGATTTGAATTTATTCTTGGCGGATGCACAGTGTGTGAGGAGAGAGGAGGTGATCTGAGGAGCAGTGGGAGGCGGAGAGTGGTAGTGCTAATGCAAACTGACCAGAGGTGACAGGCAAACTGTGACCAGAGGGAAAACCCACACACACTAATGTCCTTCTCGTTCAGCTTGCCTGGTGTATAAAGAAATAACACACAGCCTTTATTCAGGCTGGCAGTGAGGTGGCTTTAGAGAGAGACACTTTTCAACAGGAGTACTCGGGGTGAAGCCTCTACGTTGGCAGACATCCACCCTGCTTAAGTGTCCCTGAGCAAGACACTTCAGTTCTCTGCAGCAGGTTAACAGAGCTCACATTAACAGCTGCTGCTTATGGTTAATTATGAAACATTTACTGCTGATTCTGCACTGAGTGAATGTAAGATTGTTTATAAGAGCTAACAAGCACAGGACAGACCTGACTGTTTGAGCTAGGTTTATTTGTTACACTTAATTAACCAAATTCATAGCAATAGCTCTCACTAAACACCCTTCATTTCAACAAAGAAAACAAATAAAACGGTTTCTTTTGATCTGCAGACAGATGACAGCATAACATTTCATTTGAACTTTTAACATTCGTGTCACTAGAAACACAACAGAGTCGGAGCTGGAGTCAGAGAAACTTGAATACATTTAGATAAACATCCACACTGAGCCAAAACGAACTTAAAGATTTTACAAAGGATGCTGGAAGGATGCAAAAGGATGTTGCCTAGCAACGGGAAGTATTTTTTCTTGGCTGAGGACCAAGGAAAATTTATCAAAACAAAACGAAAGCTTCTGTTTCTGCCTTTGTCCTTGTGCCTACAGTCACATCACAGCAGTGCTACTATCTCTTGGTATAAATCTTCTCATATGTTACTGTTTATTTTTCCAAAACCATTTAAAATGTGACAGGAGCAGGGTAAATGGAAATGTCTGAAACACCCATCACACAATTCTGGGTGGGCTTGCTGGTGAAACTTGAGTAAAATAGGAGCTTTGTGCGGAAGGTCCCCTGCCACCTCTGGAAAAATATTTTGAAAGAGAAGAAAAGAAAATCTAACCATAAAATCATAAAATCCTACAGAGAACATGTGAAAGGGGGTAATCCCATCCCAAAGCTATTTTTGAGAGCTTTACTTTTGTTTGAAGTCATGCAACGTTTCCTGCAGATTTGTTCTTTGTAGACTGTGTCTCCACCCCAAAACACCACCTTCCACTCAGTCTTCTCACACATTCGCAGACGTATGCACTTTTGTTTTCATCTCTGTCTGTCTGTCTGACACACACGCACACACACACACACACACACACACACACACACACACACACCCTTCCTGTCTCTCTGTTTTCCTTTAGCAGCTCCTGACAGGTGGTCCTGCGGGACCCATCTCAGTTGGCAGTAGGCTACATCTCCCACTAAAGCCTCTCCATCTGGGTCAAGTCAGGGAATAACAGGCCTCTAAGGAAGAAGGGAGGCAGAAGATGCACAGACAAGTGCAAACACAGGGGCTGATCTGGAATCAGTATGCATGAATTTTTTTGTGTCCTAATACTGTATGTGAATGCATGTGTACATCATAGCATGTGTGTGTTATTGTGTTGTCTCTCAGTGCACTATGTCTGCATGTGCAGGGCAGCTGTGGGTCTACATGTGCACATACAGTTGTAATAACAACACAGTCTCTTGAGTGTCACAGCTCCCTATTTACACAGGATGACAGACAGCAGTGGAAGCATTTAGACCGTTTTTATACACCGAAAACAGATCCTCTGAAATGTTGAACACGGCCTTTCCTTCCTTCCCGTGCTACAGTTTGAAACCAGTTTGAATTAGAAGTGCTGCACTGATGCGCCACAGTAAAAACTGTTGAATAGCATTGGTTTGAATGACCGAAGAAGAATTTAAAAATGGAGAAAATGTGTGCGTCCCATTTTACTGCTTCTCTATTAGGGGAAAAAACGATTTTTGAATAGGTGGTTTGGTTTTATTGAACAATGTATCTCTAAAATGTCAACTTTTCACAAATCAAGAAATAAAGCCTCTTAATGAGCTGCGTTTTAAAGATGAGTCACAGGCATTTAATGCTTCTGCTTAAAACTCTCTAAAACTCGCGGCAATGATAAGCAACTCCACATAGTGGCGTCGAGTGTTTATACAAAGACAGTTTGCTGGTTTAGTAATAAGTATAGTAATAAAATAGGAAAAACTAAAATAACAACAATAAAGTCGTGCTTTGGCTCAGTCTTCCTGAAACCTGGAGATGGTATGTGATACTTGAATCCATCATGCACATGTCAGAGAACTTTACATGAAACAAAACCTCAGGCCAGGAAATTACAAACAGCGTATGATATTTATTCTGACACAAAAGGACATTATTCCATCTTATGAGACGTTTATGAGTTGCTCTGATACCAATACACACATTGACAGGGTTGTTTGTAGGTTTGCTGGACTACTTTACTTTTACCAGTCTCTGGAGCTCTTTTTTTATTTATAATATACAATCAATTCATGGCAGATAAAAACTTCAGCTCAGGGTTTTCAGCTTTCATATTCTCCTCTCAATGGTAAAAAGTCAGTGGAAGTCAGTGTGGTTAATCATAGTTTGTGCCTTCCTGGTGTAGCAGTAGTTAGTGTGGTATGTGCCTTTATACAAGTGTCTGCTTTGAGAGATCAAACACTGGCAGGTGGAACTACAGTATAATGCTCCCAAACACTGTTTCAGCTTGTGAGGACAGACAAGTGCACATACTTAAATCCACACAGCAAACACGAATGCTCTCCGGTCTTCGCCTCTCTATTTTACCTTCTTAACTTAGAATAGAAAACTACCTCAGGACAGGGTTTTATAACTCATGGTTTTTAATCAATATACAAAATGATCTCTCTAATTATTTTATGTTATAAAAATCAAAAACTGTATCGGGTGCACATCATACAACACTTGAACTGACCACTGACCATAGCAAATGGATATACAGTAAGATCTCACAGAAAAAACTCTCTCTATTTCATGGAACAACAATGAGCATCCCTCCTTAAATCCCCCGTAACACAGCAGGCACCAGACAACAATGTTAAGTCAGACAGATATTGGAGTCTAAAGAGTCTAACTCCAGATGTTAAATTTTGGTTGGGAATACAAAATTGTCAAATACCAATGTTGACTAACTGACATTGTGAAGTTTGGAAGACACTGGGTTTTTCTCACAACAAGGATGTTGATATTTTATGTGCCAAGACGGTGTTGACATGAGACATTTGAAAGACGTTGGATTTTCGCTACATAACAACACAACCTAAAATCACCAGTATATCAACGTCAGCTCTCGATCTATATTAGCCAGAAGTGTTTTTGCAGAACATTATGATGTCACAGTTAGACATTTGTGTTAAACTGTGTCAAACTTTGCGTATGAATTCATGAGTTATGGCCAAAACAGTGTTCTGTGAGGTCACCATGACCCCGACCCTTGGCCACAAAAATCGAATCAGTTCAGCTTTAAGTCCAACTGAATGTTTTTGCCAATTCTGAAGAAATTCCCTCAAGGCGTTACTGAGATATTGCATTCACGAGAATAGGATGGACAGACGGTTGTCGCCTGCGCTGAGCCGTAAGAAGTATCATGTCCTTCCAAGGCAAGCAGCATTATAATTCGTCGTCTGTTTGATATTTTCCGCTGCCATTTCTGATGTCAGCAGTATTCACGAAGAAAGAGGCTAATGCGATTAAGATGATTATTGTGATAATACACACCCATGGAAAGCTAATCTTAATGAACTACATACAGTAGCTGTATAACAAAGTGTTCCTGTACTCACTTTATTCATGTGCTTCCTCTATCTCTCTCTTCCTCCTCAGACATCAAAGGTCACAAGTCTGTTCACGGTGGTTTCCTGTACCCAGTAGCCAAGCACTGGGCGAGTCTTCAGCCGCTATAAGCCAAAGCTGTGAAGTAGTGGCTGCAGTTATGCCGCAGTATCAACTCACTCAGCTGTGAAATATGGCTGACATGATTGTGTGCAAACCACAATTACGTCTCGACTCCCTGACAAGTGACCGCAGAGAACTAGTTGTTCAGTCAGCTGTGGAATATAAACTGGTGGACCTTGCCTCTAATGCCTCCATTTGCTCAAAACACAATCACTGCAATGTCACACACAGTTCTAACCGTTCGCTATAGAAAGAGATTGGCAGCAATATGACAGGAGAGTGAGAGGAGCCCGTTTGTGCTGCTTAACAATAGCTGAAAGAAAAGCACAAGCACCATTTTGTGTGTGTGCTTGTGGTTCGAATGACCGAAGTGCATTTCTCACAAGCTATGATTTTATCATTACTGTGTGCTGTCAACGTGGCATTTGAAAACTTGGGAGAGTTTTATTTTGGGAATGAACAGGATAACAATACATACAAAAACCCATCTTTCTCATTTTTTTTCTTCTCCATCCAATCAACTACTGCACACTGTCTCCCACACTGCTGTAACGTACTGTATATCAATTTACAAGGTTTCAGTCTGTTAGAGCTTCAGCAGGTATCTGGGGAAGTATCACCACTTTACCGTACATACACACAGGTTGCTTCAGTTAGATATGCAATCAGAGGACCACAGTAATCAAACGGGTGACTGATGCACCTTGAATGGACAAACATAATATCACATTCAAATCCCTAGGGATTAGAAAATTACACAAATGACGCAAAGAGCACAAATGCCAGTTCATTATAGAACCTACAAGTTTTAGTTTCCAGCTTTTATTCAAGTTGTCTTTTAGTCCACCTGTCCATGCACCTGTCACATATTCAGATGTAGTACAAGTGTGGCAACACAGATATCACCATAACTTGGTTTCATCCATATCTGTAAAACTCAACGCTCTCTTCTGAAGTGATTTTGTCACCTTTCAAGTTGTAATCTCAGCTGTTAAAAAACTTCTACAGCGTTCAGTCTGGGCTGCTGTTATTACAGACATGTCTGAACTGACTATGACCCCTGAACTTGCTTGTGAACACTTCTTCTGTCAAACCGTGACATTTAGCCAGCAAACATCCACTGCTTGTGGGAAATGTGATTAGTTAAAGGCCAGTAAAAACATAAATATGGGATAGTTTTTCAGTTATCAAAAAATATGATGGCTGCCACATGCAGAGTTGAGAAAGGTTCTGTTCCCAAGCTGGATTTTTAGTCATTAGCGTAGTTACAAATGTCAGTGGGAACAGAGGCTGGAAGTTCTGGTTTCTCTTGGGCTCTCTACGTTTCCTCAGCTTGCTCTTTATCTTAATTGTTTGAAAATCATTTTTTACTCTCAAGTTGACTTTGACAGAAGCAGCAACAGGTTAGAAAGAATTTTAGCATTTTCTTTCATTAAAGACAGGAGGTCAATAAAATAATGTGTGGATTTTAAGTACAGTAACAATGTTTTTTTATGAAATACACAAACGGCTTAGAACTAAAATGTATATGGATAAATAAAGCTTGGAGTGGTCATAAATGCAGAGAGCAGAAGTGACTGCAAGGACACATTTATGGGCTTTATCACTGATGCTCTCCGGGAAATAAACTCTCTCTGTGTGTCTGGTAATTATCTCGCTCTGTGTTGAAACTCTGCAAAGCTCAGCTCAGCGGTCTGACACATACAACTTGTGTGTAGATGACGGGTAAACACATAATGACATTAATAAATTCAAGATAATCAGCTTTGTATGAGAACATTAGCTTGTTTGTTTTCCTGTTTTCCTTTATGTGCATGGCAGAGAGCTGTTGATAACTATGTGATTGTGTGTGTGTTAGTACGTTGAGTTGTTACTCATACCAGACGGTGCTGGTTCCTGTAGTTTACCGTGTGGACATGAGATTTAGCGTTTTACGTGAGTCGACATTTGCTGATGTTTGAGGCTGGACAATAACTGTAGTAGGATTTCTGCGCTTCATGTTCAGACAAAGTAAAAAAAAAAAAGGCAGAGCCATGATAGTAATCATCTTTCCATGATACACGCGCAGAAAATAGCAATACAGCTTCAAACTCATTTTAACAAATGTACAGCCATACAATCATGTTACCACCTATTTCTGTATTTATATTTACAGCATACTATGAACACCAGTCTAAATAATCCCCTGTGGGATTATTACGATCAAAAGACAACCAAACCGCAGAACACTAAAAGCTGCAGTTTCTCATTGTGCGCTTGTTTCTCGTTAGCTATTCATGAATTAAACATTAAATAGCCTCAGAGGGCATTATAGTGGTGGTGTATAAACCAGAGAACGTCCGTTGTTCATGTTCACAAATATCCAAGCAAGAGAGATTTTAAAAATACTGTCTGACATCATGTGTCTGATCTGTTTACATCAAACATTGTGTTACACAGTTTTCAATTTGGTTTCTAGAATCAGGAAAGACTAAAATGATTGAATTATTTCATGGAAATGATAGAGAGAAGAGGGTGAAGGACATCAACATGATTTAGGATAAAGGACGAGTCCAGCATTGTCAGTCTGGAGGCAAAAACCAGGGGGCCAAAGCAATAACACACACACACACACACACACACACACACACACACACACACACACACACACACACACACACACACAAAACCATTAAAGTGCATATTTTCACTGTCTGCATTCAACACTATGGCAAGTAGAAGAGAGGATGTGGTCTTTCAAATTAAACTACTGTCTACATCTAAGCCACTAAGACAAAAGAAAAACCCAGTGCCTAAGACATGTTGTCATCCTTTAGTCATTCTGCTCTTGCAGCTGTTCATTTACTTTGACATTATTTAACTTCTGAATAACAATTTTTGGCAATTAATTCATTACATAAACAATGAAAACTAACAGTTTCAGTCTGTTGGAATATAACGTCTACTCTGAAATTAAACACTTTGACTTTGATTGTCAGTGTGTGATGAGGATTGAACTGTGTCTGATGTGCAGTTACAGTAGATATGAAATCATCCATGTGTCTTTGCTTATAATTTGAACGGTCCATAATTTATTCAAAAGTCTGTGACCTTTCTGTGTGGAGCCAAACGCTCAAAACTTTCCCTTGCAATCTTTTATACACTCCAAGCACACGCACACACACACACACACACACACACACACACACACACACACACACACACACACACACACACCTATGCCTGCTTGCCACAGAGCCAGGAACAGAGGCTGCTAATGGGCTAATTTCACTCCTAATTAGAGAATTCATTTGTCCATTTAGGTCTGTACGAAAAATGCTCAACTATTTGAAGGCTAAATTGGTCTGGACAGATACAACATAACTACCTAGACTGGTCTGAGGCACAGCCTTTCCATCATTTCATTAATTGGATGATTAAAAAAATGTCACTCACAAACCGGGTAGTTTAGATTTTTTGTTGTCCCGATGTTTGGTTATAAATCTTTATTCCACCAGTGTAGATATGTCTGTTTCACTGTTGCAATCAGTCAGTGTGCCCTCCCTCTCTCTCTCGCTCTCTCTTCCTCCCTCTCTCAGCCATATTTATGGCCTGTCAGGGTCACAGGCTGTCACAGAGAGCACCCTCATAAACCCTTTCACCGATGTCCTGCTGGCCCTACTGTAGTTATGTGATCATAATGGAAAGTCTACAGTTATCACATGTGTGTGTGCTCTTCGTGATTTGTGTGCATCATTAGCTAAGACATCTGGAGATGTGGAGAGCAGAAGTGTGTGTTTATATGTGTCTTATGGTTTAGAAAAGGAAAGCATACTGCCCTCATGACCATGCAGTGGGCATGAGGTTTGTGTGCGTGCAGATTTATACCCAGGAAGTCTGCAGCCATCAGGGTGTCACTGAAATGGTGCTGTAAATCACACACACTTCTCAGATAAACAGGCACGCACACATTTGTCAAATTAAGCTGTAGTGGAAGTTCAACCAGTGGAGGACGACACACACCCTGTAACGCCTCATGCCTAATATTTCTCCACTGCCAGTCATATCCACAATTGTCCAGTCCCAAACTAATTAGTGCACATCCATCACCTTCTATGTTTTCTCTAAAACCTTTAATGCAATATATTTCTTTCATTTTTCCAAAACACTCCCACACCCAACAAGATGCTGTCAAGTATATATACACATGCCAGTTTTTTTCCCACAGGTTTGATCATAATTTGACTTGACATCTGGTTGTTAGTATGACTAATTATTAGTTTTCTGTTTTTGCCTTTTTTGGAAAAAAGGAATGAAACGTGGGAAGAAAGAGAAGGTCAAAACAATGCAAAAAAAGGTATGTGCTAAAAGAAACCGCACAAGTAGGTGCCTGAAAAACAAGAATCTCATCTCCAACATTACAGAATGTTTTGAAAATAGCTACCAAACACCCTCCCTATGCAATACTGCATCATCAGAGTTCACAGTTTATTTTCAAGACCAGCTTACTTTTGCCGATTTCAAAATAGTTGGCAATTAATTAATTGGCTCTCTGTGTGGATATGCTGTAACACTTTGTGTTAACCTACACAGGACTGCTGTCCAGGATTCCAGGATACAGACACTAAGGTCATGAGTGAGAAAACTTTCACTAGACACCGAAAATAAAGTCTCAATAGTTGCTTCTGTTTCTTTTTTACACATTTAATTAACCATTCAATTAAACTGTCTGTGAATTTTCTCTCACATTACAACATAACTTGTCTTCCAGATTAAACGACAAAACATAGTTGTCTAGGCTCTCTAAAACGAGAAAAAACACATTTGTCTGTGTTTTCCTAAACTGTTAAAAATCACAGTTGAAAAATCTGTTTTATCTGTCTTTGTTTCTGTTAAGTGACAACGGTACGGTGCTTTGTTGAGGTTTGGAGAAATTTGGTTTAATATGATTAATTTGCTAAGGTTATGGGACCATTATCATCATGGTGACAACAATAAACATGTGGTGAAGGTTTGAGAACAATCATGGATAAAAAAAGAAAAGAAAAAAGAAACACGACCTTGACTGTTGGTAAATGAACAGCAGTCTCACATTACGTTTTGTTAACCCAGCTATCCACCCTGACCTCCTCCATATGCAGACTTTGTTGCTTTATAAAGTCGTCACTTGACTTCCTTCTTTTGCTCCCCTCATAATTACCATAGCCACTTTGTTACTTGAACATAAACATGTCATTTTGAGGCATTAAGTCAAACAACCGGTGCTGTTGGGAGGACAGTCTCCAACATTAAAGTTTAAACACTGTTTTAAAGTCTTCTCCATACTGCCAGGAATATAATTCTGCTGGGGTAAATACTGAATCACTCGTATACTTCTTTAGATGAATTATTAGAAATTTAACAGAATTTATATATATGTATTCTGCTAAATTTATATATATGTACATTTAGATGTGTGTTTGATGTATATATATTACATTATAAAGAATTTTCATTGTAGAATGTAAACTGGCTTCCCGGCTTCCAAACACAAACAAATCCCAGAAAAATTGACAAGAGGACACAATGTCAGTGTCCTCATGGGTAGCTACTGCCCTTTATGTGCAGCATGTGCATGTTCATGTTTCCAGTGGAAGCACGGTAGGAGATAGCTGCAGCAACGTTAATAAACGGCATAAGAAATATGACAGAACATGATGGCAGATTCTAATCTTTACAAATCAAACATGAATGATTGTTTTCAGTGTCCCAGGCCTGTTCGAGCAGGCGGCAGAGGGATGAGCATATCCCTTGGATCAGGCCAGAAACATGCTCCAGGTCCAACCTGTCACTCTAAAGGTTAACGGATGCAGTGGAGAGTCACACTACACCACCACTGAGGTGACCGAGGTGAAACATCTGCCCTCTGTGTGGCTATGGCCATTGTTTGCAATAACCAAAGTATTTTCTAGGAGCCCACACTGTTCTATGAAAGCTAAAAACATACCTAGCTCAGAGCACTCTTGGGAATGTACAGCAGCGTCTCATTTCCATTGAAAACAATGAGGAGAAAAGAAAAAAGATGTTCCCAGCAGACATGCAGCTTTAATATTCTCGGGGCATACAGTATAGGTCGAGCGCTCGCTGGTGTCGAGATAAACCTTCATAGCTCAGTTGATTAATGCATTACAGTGGAAGGCTGGAGCAGGCATGGACATGAATTCATTTTCTGACAGTAATACAATGCAAAATGAAACACTCCTCGGTTATAGACAGTTTGTTTCATAAGCTCTACCCAGCGGTTGGGTTGGCCCTTAGTGACTAACACGTTTACATAGACTGTAATATTCCAATATTACAGTAACCTGATTAAGACAACACTGTATACTAATAAGAAATTTCTATACAAAAATGTGTTCTAATTTTTCCAAACAAGGTCAAAGTCCAACAAAGTATAATGAAAGCGAGACTTGAAGTATTTCAGTTCTAGCCACAATATTAAAGAGCATTTTAAATATGTGTACGCCTTAATCAAACTACAAGACTATTTGATGTTCCACAGCATTTTGTGATACATCCATATGATGATCTGTTTGCTTGTCGACATATCCTCTACCTCTAACATACCTGTAACAAGACTAACGACGTGTAACCACAGAAAAAGTTTCAACCATATTTTTCAGTTGTCTGTTTCAAGTGCATCTAACAGAGCAGATACACTCCTATTTCAATCAATCCAGCTGTCTACAGAGGCTGCATAATGGCTATCATTTTACTCTACACACTCAAAAATGCAGCCCAACACATACTTTTATGCTTCAAGTCTATTTTCTTCTGTTTTGCATATAACTTGGTTTAGTATTGGTCTCTGAGCCGAGCCAAAATGCAGCTGCTCACACTATGCTTCCTGTGTAAACATAGTGTAAACATCTACAACTGCTCTAGCAGTTCTGTGAAGCCGTCAAATCAGAGCTTTGGGCCAAACGTCAGCATGCCAACACGCTCGCAATGACAAGGTCACCCGAGGAAAAATCAGGGGTTCATCAAAGTCTGTAGGATTCATCCTCAAGGAACCATAAATGTCCGTATCAAATATAAGGGCCAATCATCTGGCAGTTACTGAGATATTTCAGTCTTAATCGTTTGTGGTTCAATGTTCCATGAACAGGAATATCGTTCATCTAAAATACTGTCCTACCTGGAGTAAGCTCAAACAGTCAGACTGTTTCAGTCCATGCAAACACAGTCAGTTGTACAGGAAATCACTGTGTGACATTCAAGACGATGGCTCAGCTACACAACCGTCCTCCAACCCTGTATCTCTCACTGAAAACAATTTGCACTTCCTCCATGTGGAAACATGAGCGTAAAGTAGTTGCTCATGTTGGATTCTCTTACTGCCTGACATCTCACAAGTGCAGTGACTGTTTCACCTCGGGACTGATGTGTCTCTCCATTATTTAAATCTCTCTGTGCTAGTATAAGTCACTACAGCATAAAACACACTTTCCTTTTATGAATGAAACAGCCAAACTGACAAGCTAAAATCTGAAAAAAGAGGCTAAACTAAAATTAGGTCTATCATCTAAAAGGTTAATAAAAATAGTTTCGAAAATGTGCCAATTTCTTTTTCTTTCTTGCCAAGAGTTAGAGAAGATCAATAACACTATCATGCCTGTGCATTACTAGAACTGTAGCTACAACAGGTTGTATTCCAAATCTTGGTGAGTAAAGGAATGAAGTTTGATGCTGAACTCACAGTGTTTCTTTCTAGACTGTTAATGCTAACACTGGCTATGTAGCAATAGCAAAACTTACAAAAAGCTCCTTTAAACAAACATGGTACGAGTTAATTTAGCAGTGTTGGCAGGTGTATTTTTCAGCGGACCACGAAGCAAATGTCCGTAACTGAGTGAGTGATGAAGTTACATCATTGGTAGGCCAGCGGAGTGTTGGACTTTTCCCATCGGCCGTTGCTCTTTCAAAATGATTTGGTGTTTGTATTACATCATCAGGGAGTGCAGTACTGCGGTGCAGTACAATTTCATAACTGAGCTGTGACTAAATGAAAAAAAAGGTACAAATAGTCGAATCTTGCAGTCAAATCCGATTCCGCTGACGAGAGAGAGAGAGAGAGTAATGCAAGTCACAGAGTTGATGTTCTGACGCGACAAAGTGCTGTATTGGAATTGCATTTATTTAAATGAAATTAACTGTACATTAAATGCATATATAGAAGTATGTAGAGCCATGTGTTATGTGCACTGTATGTGTTTTAAACAAACTAATAACAGCAAAAAAGCAACAACAGTCGAGGCTTCCTGAGACAGAGGCTATATACTGCAGACTTTCAGTGATGTTTCCCTGCAGGGCAAACAAGGACTTACTGCCCTCTAACTCTGTCTAGTTCTTTCTCTAAACACATAATCCATCACAGTCACAAACAGCAGAAGAATGCAGGTAGTCTTGTCTTTCTCCTGGCTCTGAGTGATAGAGAGTAAATCTGCTGTGGCATTAATGCAGTAAACTAGAATGGATAGGAAACTACAGTGTTTATTAGCTGTTCCAGATAAGGTGGAAGAGGCAGATTTCCTTCAAACATGGATGCAGTGCGTTTTTCTCAATTTCACTGAGTGTAATATACAGTATCAAAAATCTTTCATCTGAAGTTTATGAGGAAACTTTGGGGTCAACAGAATTTCATATTCAACATATCTTCTCTCCGCAATTGTGCACCTGTTCTTCTACTGTGGCTTACACACATGCCACACCAACCATCCTAACATTGCACTCAGCCTCATGCGCCGACTTGACTGCAGTGTGTCAGAGCCAAAAGTGTTGCACAAGCTTTCTTCTCTATACCCTGTCTCACCTTTTCTATTTATAACCCATATCTGCCTGTCTAATACATCAGGGTGGAAGCAAAGATCTCAAAATACAGACTGACTCAAAACAAAGGTCAAAATATTGAAAGATCATAGCAATAAAAAGAACATTGCTATATCTCATACAAATTTATTTATGGTTGCAGGTATAGCTGTTTATAGCTATTTTAAGTCTATAAAATGTCATAGAATAATAAAAACCCAACCAGCACAATTTCTCTGAACCATAAAGGAGTAGGAATGAAAATGAAAATGCATATTTGTTTTCTTGCCCTGAGTTCGATTAGAAGGTTGATACCACTCTTATGTCTGTCTTTTCAATATGAAGCCACAGGCAGCAGCGGGTTAGCTTAGCTTAGCATAAAGACTGGAGTCTTGAGGTAGTGAATGAACCAGTGGAGGCTCCATACACTTTGGTTTTTATATGGATTAAAGAACATACTGCTGTTTCCCCATTTCCAATGTAAGCAAAGCTAAGCAAACCAGTTGCTTGCTGTAGCTTCATTTTTAAAACAGACAGACATGAGAATGGGATTGATCTTCTCATCTAACTCTCAGCAAGAAGGCAAATAAACATATTTCCCAAAATGGCAAACGATTCCTTTAAGTAATGTGGTTAATTTGTTTAACTGTTCAAAACCAGAACATAATCAACTTGCAGCACCATAAAATAGAGAAAAGGTCCATCTACACACACATCCAGACACTGGAAGCATCAACTATTGGGCATTTTTGCACAACAATTGACTTGAAACCGTTATGAAATAAATTGTTATTAAACTGATTAATGGAGTAATCGACTAATCCTTCCCTGAGTAAAATCCTAACTTGACCAGATCAGAGACCAATCTCAAATAAGTCAGCAGTCTTTAATGCACATACTTAAAAGGTTTGGAGAAACTCCAGTTATTACGAATCCCGATGCAGAGCATACCCACCCACAGTTGGCAGATGGGTTGGTGCAGCATTGCCAGGCCTGAAAGCGTCCAGCCGGTGTATTAGTCACCTGCCAGTCAGCACTGAGTCGATGCCAGAAATGAAAAAGCTCGCCTGTCAGGACTGAACATTACATGCTTCATTAACAGTCACAAAAAAAAAAAAAAAAAAAAACTACACTAGATATTACCTTTAAGACCCTTCTAAAGACAGGGAGCAGCAACTGTGGACTGACATCTCTGTGTACGTGCAGACACAAGACTATTCCAGTAAATTAGTCACGCTTTTTAAGGAAAGAAAAGTAAGAGGATTTAACTCTTTTACAGCGCACAATGTGTGACCAATTTCAACTCACACCTCAATGATGGGATATTTCCTTTGATCCCTAAGAGCCAAAATGATTCACATCTCCTTCTTGGGCATAACACTACGAAAAAGCAAAGAAAGGAAGAGGTAATGGAAATGTTAAGGGAGAGGATGCTGATATTGTGTGGCAGGGAAGCAAGGTGATAAAACTAAAGGTAGCGAGGCAAGTGATATGCAGTTGTGTGTGTGTGTGTGTGTGTGTGTGTGTGTGTGTGTGTGTGTGTGTGTGTGTGTGTGTGTGTGTGTGAGAGAGAGAGAAAGGCGGGGGGGGTAAAGCTGCAAAAATGAGATGAGATTATTTATGGCATTAAGAAACCATGAAATAGAATCGGGCAGGGGCTTGTAGTTCATCTCCACTTTAAAAGACAGAAAGACTGAAAGCTATGTAGACAGAGAGAGATCATCTTCAGTTACAAGTAAACCATGATGCATCTGTGTGTTATTCTGAAGTACAAAGGAAGGGATAATAGTCGGTCATTTAAAGCTTTTCAGCCTCTATTTCTGCAAACCAATTAATCCCTGGAAATCTTGGGAGTGAGAGAAACATTTTACCACCCAGATGCAAAGCAACACTGCAAGACCAAGAAAATAAAAAAGTACATAAAAATAAAAGTGGTCTAGTTATTTACAAAAAGTAAGAAACTTCACTTCTACTCACAATTTTAAGAATAAAAGCTGTTCATGAAGTTTCTTACAACTTAAAAATACTCTCTCTACTGAAGACATCTCTTCAGTTAGTTAAGAGCGGATCTCAGACACCTTCTGTTTCAGGTGAACTGTAATATGTTGGTCATGATGTATAATGCATTAGCTGAAGCACTATGTATGATTCAGGTTAGCTTTAGCCAGATATCTGCAATGATTGGAACAGTGAACAGGATGTTACACACCCTTTCTTGTCTTTATTAGGGTTGTGAACATCAAGAATAAAGAATAAATAATTGATGTTGTTTGCAGTCACTTTCCGTGCAGCATGATGGTCTGAATCGTCTGTGAGGTACTAAACTCTCTTTGTTACTGGTATGTGATTTAGAGGCAGCTGTGGAGTTTCTTTTTGTTCCCCTTTCTGCCAATTTCTTATAATTTCAAATTCAAATTTTAAATTTGATGGATTAACTAATTTCACATATTAATTGCTACTGGATACACACGTTTTACATAAGTAAAATAAACTTTTAAAAAGTTATACATTTTTGCAGAATATCAAAAAAGAACAATATGATAGATGTAGGGTATATCCTTCCTTCTGATTGGCTATTTACAAAGAGCGTGCATGTGATTAATCATGTGACTTGCTCTTAAAGGTTACTCTTACACTTTATACTAAGTAGCTCAATAAATGTGTCTTATTTCTCACACTCTGCAAATGATTTTACTCCCTGGTTCTGTATTTATTCGACTTAAGAGATTTACTCTAAAGATTTCTAAAATACTTATAATATAAATGTATAAACAGGGATGAAATAATAGAAATTGGTTTACAAGGAAACAAGAGGAAAACCAAACTGAGGTAAGAATCAAATTCTGTCTGCTGGTAGTGGACAAACGTCAAACAAATCATATAATAGGAAGAATTTAGCACGACACTGACATGGGAAGTCAATGCACACAAATCAGTGCCAGCTTCTTTCTTGTTGTTTGCACCTATGATAAATGCAAAAAACAAGAAAAGTGGTATAACATCACATCAGATGTCTAAGTCATAGGCAAATCGTGAGCTAAAGCTATCTTAATCCAATCACTCAAAAACAGGTGTGTGTCCACCTCTAGTTCTGTGCTGCAGTTAAGATCTGCTCTTAAGCAAACTGCCAGAGCTCTGTTACATTTATCTTTCCCTTAATTCCAAAATTTCTCTCTTAGCAGTTTGATAAAAATCCAACATCCTGTGATCTGAGCTCAGACAGTGCCGCGTACATGGCAGCACAAAGCTTTCAATCCTGAATGATGCTATGTGTGTTTGAACTGAGTAGCACAGTTCAGCGACTCTTCATCGGTGCAAGCATAGACAAGAAAAATGAAAACTGCAAAGACTTCTGACTGACTTTGGTCCTGTAGTTTCCAGGTCAGTGGCTGTGAAAACATACAACACTGGAGCTGTGATCCAGGGAATTTAACAAAACCTGAACATGCCCCAAAGTTGAGACCACGCTCAGTTACAGTTTCTACAGCTGCTAAACCACAAGTGGGAGCAGCTAACAACGTGTGGATTTTTCAGCACTCATATTGTGTTAACAAGCTGAGATGGCAGCATAGGGACTATTTATAGGTTTACAGATACTGCATATATTTATAATCAGTGACAGATTTTACTGGTAAATAAGTAATGATTGATTTGCATGCTTTTCTGGTTTGCTAAAGCATCTGAGGTAATCACATGAGTATATAATGTCCTATGCTTTGTTGTGATTTGCATTCTCATGTTGTGTGTATACTGATGCACGAGGTGCACCTCGCATGAAAGAAACATGCATCTGTTTAGTCATCTGTTTCATCATGTGAATGTGTGTCTCTTGTACGTCTTCACGTCTCCATCAATTCCATCCGCGCAATAAAAGACTCCCTCTTGGGTATTATTGCTTTGTTCAGGGTTGTCAGATTAACGGCTGAGTGTGGGTGTTCAGAGGACACTCACCACAAGAGAGAGCGGCCTCTTCCATGACACCACTCCGATCAGTCCAGAGAGCAGCACCTGGCAGAGAAAACCAAAACAGATTCTGTAAGAGGTGAATGATACTAACAAGTATGAGAAAACAAAGATGGATGTATGTTCATATATCTGCACTAAAGAGAAATTCCTGTGTCATGTAACCTGGAGCTTCTTTTTGTAGTTTGGGCCACTTTTCCTATCAATTATTATATCTAGTATAATAATATATTTAAATCTCGTGTTAAGGCACCTGAACATTGGCTGCGGAAGCTCCCACCCTTTGAAACTGTGTTGATTATGTTTGTATTTCCCTTATGCCTTTGTCCATTTTTAGCCATGCGTGGCTCTGGGGATAGTAATGTTGGTCAGTCAGTCAGTTGTTCACTTTGGTCGACACTGATTTATCTCAACAACTATTGGATAGATTGCCATGAAATTCGGTTCAGAAATTCATGCCCAAATGTCCAAAGTAAACATCCTTTACAGTGTGACTTTCTGTAATTGACCACGTAGTTTTTTGTGCAATGAGGGATTATTATCAACATTTCAGGTGCCCTCGTTTTCTGTTTTACCTCAAAATGAAGTGGTTTGGATAATCTGTCAATTATAGTCTGTGTGATCTGACCACTTGTTTCTTGCTTCGTCACACTTCACTGTAGCACTGTTGCCACGTTTCCAGATCTCAGCAATTACTTTGGTGAACCCGATGTTATCAGTACCAATTACACTGATGGCGAAAATTATGAAAGATAAGACCAAAGTTTTAATAAACCAAAATACACAGCAATTAACATTGCCTCAATTCAAAGGCCTCTAATAGACAAAAGAGACTTTCAGTATGGGGTTCAATTCTTTGGTTTCTCTGGTAAAGACACTAATTGAAAAGATCATGATAAGTTGAGTAATACACAGATCAGTCTGTATCACCCTTGTTTCAGTGTGAGTCTCTTTGTCAATTAGTCATCAAGTATTCACCGGGTGACTCCCCCCACAGATTATTTCTCCTTTATCTGGGGGCAAATGGACGTGATCCTGTAGTTTGAGGTGGTTAATTAAAGGAAATTGAATGCAGCAAGCTTTTCTGGGGCTGCACTATGCATAAGTGTGATGCCACATTTTTTCACAGTAGGTTAGGATTTTAAGAGCTATTCTAATGTGTTCCCAGCTTCTTGTAAGTATGATTCACTCCTTACACAACCTGATCCCCCATACAGGAAACTGTGTATGTACTTCTCATTTCATTCGGCTGCTGCCGAAATGAGATGTCAAGGTTGCTGAAAGTCCACACTTTGGTCCCACTGGGACTTCAGAGTGTCCTGATATTATTCATGTTTACCTCTTTATTAGCTGCCAGATGTATTTTGAGTGTGGTACAAATTTTAGATCATGTATGGAGGAGATCAGGGTGGATGGATATGTCAACAAAAGTGAAAGTTTCTTCTAGTCTCATCTAGTGTCACTACTAAGGTCACTTCATCAGACTGTCTCTCGGGACATATTGATACTCCAGGTTTTTCCATTAGCACTGATCAGCTTTTCAGATTTTGTGCTCCAGCTACCTGGAGCCAGTTACCCTGAAGCTTCATGCTGAGATGAAGCAATTCAAACTATCTGGACCCATCTTGCTGCGAGGTCTGTGCCTGCCCCTAATATTTATTACTCCCATCTGTTATTGATCCGTCTGTCTGATTTAAATCCACGTAATCCTACCTCTGTACAAACTGTGTGTTTGCGTTTTGTGAGGATGTAACTCCAAACAGCAGATGTTTTTTTTTAATGAGATGCCTGATTAAATTAAATTTAGATTTGAAAGAACACCCATTGGTTTTCTCAGCACGCTTCACTCGGGTGTGGTGTTGCATTTTTACAGAGCTTGGTACTGTAGGTGTGAATTCCTGTATCACTGAAATGTGTGTGAACAAAGGGTACTCATAGCCTCCAGTGCTCCATTCCTCCATGGTCTGTCTCTGCCTTTCACCCTTCTTCACCCTCCATTAAACACCAACACGCTCTCCCCATTTTCTCCCCATCTTGTTCCCCTCCTTCCCTCTATCCACTGACTTGCTTGATATCCGCCTTCTCTATTTTTTGCCATCTTTCCCTTTCCAATTTCTCCCCACATCACACTCCATCTCTGTAGCTCCTGCTCCTGCTCTGCGCCCACACAGTCACAGTATATTTCTGCACTTACACGCTCACTTTCACTATACTCCCTATCCAGCCTTCTCATTTCTATTTCCCTCTCCATCCTGTTCCACTCTCTAGTCAATCTTCCACTGCTTCACTCACCTTGATACTCACAGGACCTGGTGAATGGGATGTCAATATTTCATTTGAGTGTGCACACACACAAACGCACACACACACACACACACGCACACACACAAACACACACACACACACACAAACACAAACACATACACACACACACACACAGATCCCACACGAATGCAGGAGTCTTGGGACCCCGATATACAAATAGAAACGTGGATGAGGCTGACGCTATTTTATCTTTTTTATAAGTAACAACAAATTCCACAAAAAGACCAAAACCAGCAATAAATGTATCCAGCTATCTTACATTATGCTGTGATATAGACTTACCATCCAAAAACCATTAAAAAAAAAAAAAACATTACTCCCTGCACATTTTTTCCCCACTCATTTTGTTGTAGTGAACTCTTTGTCATGCTGCAGTCATGCTTGGATAGTATCAGAATAAAGGCTGTCCCCCCCAGTGTCCACTGGGTGCAATTATGTCACTGCCCAGCTCCGTTGCGACTGCCAGAGACAATCTGTAGCCATTCTAGCCGACGTGCCAATGCCTACAGTCTCTTTCATCATTCCACTGTCTTTACAAGCTGCGTCTATTTTTGTTCAAGCAGTCCGTTCTGAAGCATGAAATTCACTTATGAATGTATATTAGTGCCCATATTTATATTTCATTGACTTACAATTATGCATTTCATTAACTGTCTTTACATGCATATAGAAAAACAACATATTTCTTTTTTGCTTTCTCACTTTGAAGCAGGAGAATGATTGCTACCGTTTTCCTTTTTGCTAATATACAGTATACTATTTAGGAAATATAGATACAAAACAAAAGAATAACATGCAACCAGAGGCAGCGGACATGCACCCTATGCACCCTCTTTACTGATAATGTCTGTACTGTATCTTCTGTGTCGGTTGCTGCTACAAACTGCATCAGACAGCAGCAGACAGTGGCTTGTGTTACTCCTTTGTTACTGCAGGTACCATTCAAACTGCATACTGGTGTCAGGCACTGCCACATGGAGTCTAGGGAAATCGTGTCACTATTACAAGCCTCTCTCTCTCGCTCACTCTCTCTCTGCTTCGGTGCTGTTCCTTGGTGCAGTAGGGAAAAAGTGCACTGCATGACGCACAGTCCAGGCTGTACTGAGATCCTATATCCTAATTCAGTTCCCCAACCGTTTCAGTCTCATCAGAAACTGTGCAACTAGAAGTAGCTCAAGTCATGTTATTGCTTTTAGGAATTTAGGCGCTCCATGAGCAGATATTCCCGCATGACTGAAAAGGGGTGATGCATGGCACAGGATATGACATATCACAGACTGATTCAAAATATGTTTACTTTATTACCCCAAAGTTTGCTGCAAATGAGTTAATTTAAGGGTTGTAATTATACACACACACACACACACACACACACACACACACACACTTTAGGTGTGATGATATTTATTTATATATCAATTTTAAGATGCTTTCTTTACATCATATTAAGGTTCCTCTTCTTCCTACTGCTCTTCCAACTGTATTTTTGATGTTTTGTTGATATTTTGATGTATTACCTTTATACTGGTTAACAATACCCAACAAAACGTCTGTCAGCCTATTTGTGCATATAAATAAATGTATATATATATATATTAATATATATATATATCTGTTGAAAAAGACAATGTTTCATTCCAAGTCAGATCTTCATGTGGTAGAAATGCTTAAAAGAGTGAGAGAGAATTAATCTCATTATTCCTGTATTTGGTGTTTTACTTCCTAGGGGGTGTGATGAAGTGGGGAAACTACAAAGATTACAGGGCTGTATGATACATCTGTATAATGGTATACGAGTAGAAAAACCTAAATAGTTTGGGATCAGAGACCATCACTGCAGCAGAGACTGAATGTAACTAAAATGCAGGGATGCTCTCTTCTCGTCTCATCCTGACTTTTTCTTTTTCCCTCGCCGTCCTTCCTGTCTCTCCACTGTGCTGTGCATTGCATGTGCCCATGCGTACATGTGTGAAAGCCTATGTGTGTACCTGTGTGTCTGTGGTGTGAGGGGGAAATAATGTGAGAGCAGGACCCATGTGATAGCTTTGCTGGTTGTCAGTCACTGGAGGCTTTTCTCCTTGGCTGCCCACAGAACAGGATTAACATGCAATACTTAGCAGCATTAGTCACTGAAGCCTGGGTAGCACACACCCACTAACATGGTGAAAAAATGCTGAAGCATATTTCAGAACATTTGCATATTTCCTTATATCCTATCTTAATTTATAAATTAAGATGGAAGACCAGAATTCATTATCTGAGTCTGTGGTTGACAGTGGAAAAAAACATGGAAAAATAAACAATAATGTATTTTTAGGAAATGAGAGTTTGGATAATTTGATCCAGTATATTTTCTGGTAATCCTGAACCACCTGTAAATATTTCCTTGCAGAAGGCTTGATGTTGACAGTCAAACACTGAGGACTTTGTTCAGGAGCAACAATCAGAGTCTTAATTTCAGTTCTGCATAACATTTAAAGACTTAAAACTTTGAGAGCAGTTAGTCAGCAGTTAATAGCAGGATGTTCAGATCATGAAGCAGCTGAGGTGACATTCAGCTGGTGGGAAACAACTTCAAAATGACAGACGATATGATAAAGTGAGCATAAAAAATGAATTAATTTTTAAAACTGCAACTCTAACATGAAAATGTGAGAATTTTCTCAGTGTGTCTCTTATACCTACACACACACACAACACACTCGCATGCAGATGCACAAGAACACACAGGAGAGAACTGACAAGTGTAAATGGAACAGGGAGATAAAAGCGAGGCTTTGGCTTTTCACGGGACTGGATCAGAGGAGCCAGTGTCACAGCCATGAAAGAATGCATTACTCTGATACTCTGACAGAGACAACTAACACCTACACACAGCCCTTGCAGAGGTGACATGTCATCTGAGGCCCACCACAAAGAAAACATTTAAAAATACAACTTAAAATTCTCTTTTTACAGATCAGCAACTTATTGCAAAGACAGCGTGAAAAGGTTGAACTCAAACCGATTTATGGCAGACAAAAGGCACATGAGCCCTGCTGGATCCCTGGATGGGAGAAGCCCAGTAAGAGATTAAGTCTGAGCAGCTGCCGCAGCAAATTCCAGCTATACACACACCGCAGTACGGACAGTCACAACACGGTACGTAACTACAATGAACAAAAAGACCGAATCTGGCGTTGATTTTACTTGCCGTCACTTTGTAAGTATCTTCATCATCTACAGTGTGATACAAAATTTGTATTATTATCATTATTATGCAACATAATAACATACTGTGTTTACAAAGAGCTGAATGTGCTGCAGCAGATTTCTGCTTCCATTTCAGCCAATTTCCTGTTATTTTGTCCCAATTCATATATTTATGCATTAGACACATTAAACTGATGTATATTTCCCATATTAGGGATTTAAAGATTTCATACAAATAAAACTAAATCTAAAAAAAGTAGAATTATAAAGTACGTATTCTTGCAGAATAGAGTGAATAAAATGGATTATTTAAATGAATGTGCAATATGTAAATTAGAGGAAGTCACTATTGTTCACCCACAGTGAAAAACTTTTTTGCAAAGTTGATACTTTAGAGTATTATTTCGTGTAATTCTTTTAAGTCTGATAAATACGGGCCCTGAGCTATAAACAAAGCTCTTGTTCACTCTTTGTACTAACCTACGGATTTAAAGACACAGAATGAAAATGGAGACATAAGCAGCCGAGTTCATGTCTGCTCTTAGTTGTGATGAGGTGAGGAGCTTGGTGATTTAGGGCCACTTCACTTTGGTGAGTCGGTTAAAGTGGCTGAGACACTTGTTAAAGCTGCTTCATGGACACCTCTCCTTGAATATGATCTGGGTACTACTGACTGGGAGGAGACCCCAGGGCTGATTCAAGACACAGTGGAGGGTTTGAATCTCCCAGCTGTCCCAGGAAGTCTCAGGAAACCCCCTGGAGGAGCTTCTAGGGAAAAGAAATCTGAGCTTCTGTAATTTCTGCCCTGCTGGTCACATGATTTACAGATAAAAGAAAAGATGGTAGAAGTTCAGGTTGGTTTTTGGTAACGTTTAATTTTACGGCTCATGTATTTCCTGCTAATTTCCTGGAATTTCCTTAAAATTCTCTAAAAAATGGCTGGTATTTAACTGTTAATTACTGTTAGGTCCTACAATATTTGACACTAATTATAAAAGAAATGGAGAAAGTGTTAGTTGATACAGTTATTAATTACCTGCTCGTTAAATTCAAGTTTTAAAGAAAGAGACTAGGAAATGATATAGTAGGTAAGTGACAAATGGTTCTCATTTAGGCTATTCTACACTCTGCATATCAGCAGTGTAATCCATCATTACTCCACTCTTAGGTCTAAACTGCTGGCTAAAACTGATGAAGTTAATTAAAACTTTGTCCTTGTATCATTTTGTCTTTCTTGGTTCCCTTTTTCCTGTTATCAAGTACTTGGTGATGTAGAGTATACTATAAGGGGCTGCTCATATATAAAACGCACGTTTTTTTATCATTCACTACACTGTTTTCTATTGAGTGGTTTACTGCCAGAAGAAGATGAAAACAGTTACTTCAAGTATTTTTGTCAGACAAACTTAAATAGTTGTTTAACGGCTGTGGAAGAGGCATTGATACCATTCTAGTCGAAGAGTCTCTGATATTTTTACTTCTACAAACACAGTACTGTATGTAAATAGCACAGAACACCTTTCGTTACAGTGAAATCACATACAACAACACAAAACTGCAGCTTCAAAACACACAAGCACACAAACAAAAGCACTAGCCTAAAAACATTGTGTGGCTGCTGTATCGCATTGAATTACATCATACAGGTGTTTGTTTTTTCTACTCACTTGGTGTATATGTAGATAAAATCAAGTGCAATAATTATATAATAAATAGGTCTCAGGATTAGAAATAATCCCACTTTTATTGTGTCAGGTCAAGTCAGGTTTATTCATAAAGCCCAATATCACAAATCACAAGCTTCCCTCAGGGGGTGTCACACTCTGTACAGCAGACGACACCCACTACCCTCAGAAAATCCCTCAAAAATCCTTTAACGGCCAAAAACCAGGACGGACAGAGGCATGCTGAGTGTACAGAATATAACAAAATAGAAAAAAATGTACAATATATGTAAAATCAGTGAATGTATGAATCCAAAGGTAAATTTCCACCTCAGGTGACAATAAATGTATGTGTTTTTATACATATATGTACATTTATATGTATAATCAGTTTTGTCTCATTTTATTTTGTTTCTTCTGATTAAACAACCTTTTAATTCACTGTGAACACTTCCTATAATAACCAGTCAGCAGTGGAGGTTCCATATTACTGATGACAAAGAAAAAGATATGCGAATAGTGACACTGCTACGATTTCTACCTAAATCAGTCTTGACCTATTCTTATTCATTTATGCATGGCACCAATCAAAGAAGCCATTACTGAGAGTGAGGGTTTAGAAAGCAGGCCGTTTCTCAAACATCATCACAGCCAAGATGGATGCAGCTAGTGTGGTTGCCGTGGTAACCATGAACTGGCCATTTGCCAGGATCCATAATGATTTCCCATCAGCTGTGAGAAGTAGGGACCCCACCCAAGAATCCCCCACAACCTCACCACACAACGTACACACACACACACACACACACACGTTTCATAACGTTTCATAGAAACCATGTCTTACATGTTAAACTAAAACACTGGAGTGCAATAGACAGAAACCCCTCTCTGACACACATAATACACAAACTGTGTGAATCTCTCTCCTCTCCCGCTGTTTTTTTTTAAAGTGAAACAGCTCCTTTTATTTCCTTTCACTTTTGCTTTATTTTGGTTAAGAGAAGAAAGTCTTTTTACAGAGTCAACTGTCTCCTCTTAGAGCTCTTTCTGCTCTGCAGCCTCTTCGCACAGAGTAATCTGACACAGTACATGTGTAAGAGAGTGTGTGTGTGTGTGTGTGTGTGTGTGTGTGGGTGTGTGTGTGTGTGTGTGTGTGTGTGTGTGTGTGCATGTGTGTTTCTACCATAAGTGCAGTACGGAACAGAATTCATCCGGGGAAACTCAACATCCTGGTCTTTAATGAAATGAAGAGCTGCTAATTAAATTGACGTCTATAAGGGGAGTTGTCTTTTTTTTAAAAAGGAGTTTGCTACATATGCGTGTATAGTATTGATCTGACATTTCACTTCCTGTTCAGTCAGCTTAGTTTTTAGACTGTTTTTGGTTTTCTTTTCTTTTCTCTCTTTCCAGAACGAAACATCACATTAATGTTTGCTGGACATTGATTGATTATCAGAATCAGCTGACATCAGTTTGTCAGCTGGTCTATTGGTTCACCACCTTGATCCAGAATTCAATATCTAAACAACATCAGTTGGACTGACATGAAAGTTTGTGCAGACATTCATGGTCCCCAGCGGATGAACCCTATAAACTTTGGTGATCCCCTGACTTTTCCCACAGTGCCACCATGGGGTTAACATTTGTGATTTTGAGTGAAACTGTCTCAACAACTATTTGAGGGATCACTATAAAATTTGGGACGGATGTTCTTGTCTTGTTGATGAAACCTAATATCTTTGGTAATCCTTTAACTTTTTGTCTAGTGCCAGCGTCAAGTCAGATTTTTTATTTTCTCTCTTCTCTTCTCTCTCACTCTTATCTTTAGTTTATGACCAAATATCTGCAAAACTAATGACATGCTGATCAGCCTCAGCTGTACTGTACTGTAAATGAACTGTAAATATTACTATGCTAAGACCCTAAACTAAGATGGTGAACATTGCATCTGCTAATCTTAAGCATTTTAAGCAATTTTAGCATTGTCGCTGTGTTAACGCTGTTTAGTTAACATGTAGCTCAAAGCACCACAGAGCTGCTAGCATGGCTATAGACTCTTAGTCTAGTTACAGTCTCATAAGATACATAATGTAATAAAGTCACTGCTGCTAACTCTACATTATAACTCAATGATGTGTGTCTGTTGGTCTCTGGACTGGGGGATATATTGCATGTAACCCTAACTCATGCTTAGTACCTAAATAAGTATGTTATTACTCAAGCTGCAAATGCTCCTATGACTTCAAAATACAAGAGCCTCTTAAAAAAAAACAACTGAAAAGCAGCAAACAATATTTTTTTTTGCGTGTTACTGATTAAGAATGTCAATCAAGATGTCTCAGTTTGGCTTTTCAGTAGTAAGAACTGTTTTGTTTTAATTAGATTACCAATTGGTTAAATAAAGTAGCATTCCACTTTGAAAAACACAAATGTAAAACATAATGCTGTACTAACCTTGATACCACAAACAAGCTTGCAGAAGGAAAAGTAACAAAGCTGTAAATGTGGATAAGACAAGAATAAGAACATCTTTATCTTTCTTTTTATATATATATATATATATATATATATATATATATATATATATAACATACATATATAACATACATAACATACATATACATAAATACAGTATATATATATATATATATATATACTGTATTTATGTGTGTGTGTGTGTGTGTGTGTGTGTGTGTGTGTACTACCTAATTACAAATTCAATAGTGGACCATTGGTCTGACAGTCCACTGTTGGTAATGTAAAAGTGTGTGTGTGTGTGTGTGTCTGTGTCTGGGTGTGTGTGTGTGTGTGTGTGTGTGTGTGTGTGTGTGTGTTTATGTCCCCAAATGAAAGACAAATGAAGGTGAGCTGAAGCATCAGGGGAGCCAAACTCCTAACGCTTGTGCGACAATTTCAGCTGTAACCTTCAAGAAACCTTTGCTGGCCATGAAAGAGTGGCACAAAATGTGTCTGTAAGTGTGTGTGTGTGTGTGTGTGTATGAGCCACAATGAACACGTGAAGCAGTCTGCATGAGGTGGTTGATGCTGCTGTGGTCGTAGCTCCACAGAGTCTCTGCACCGCAGCCTGTCTAACTGTAGCTCATGCTGACAAAGCTAACAGACATGTACCTCCCTCCTTATGTTCCTGCTGTTCCAGCTACAGCAGAATTCTCCTCCAGATCCCCCTTTTCTTCCCTTACATCAGTTTCTTACAGTTGCCTTTTCTCACCACCCACCACCTGCTTTTCTATCCTAACCCCTCCCCCCATCTTGTATATCATCACTCCACTTTGCAGCTCAGCAGCACCTCGCAGCCGTTACCATGGAAACAGTGGGACAACAGCAGGTTGGCTACTGCTGCTGCCTGGGGGTGTGGCAACTCAGCCACCCTTTGCTCCTCTCCTTCCACTCATGGAGGTCTCCAGTACCTCTGCTGATTTATATATATATTTTGTACTTATCAGCTCTGGTGTGCTGCAGCCATAGCAACGAGATAGTAGGTCACACATGACATGAACTGGAGTATGACGACACTTCCATACAACATGTATGCAGTTCCATTAAGTAAGGATAAAAGCATTAAGTTTAATGTGATAATTTTGTTTGGCCAATAAACAATGAGTTCCTGATTGCTAAGCAATGCACATGCTTGTTTGTCACTCTCTACCCACAGCGGAGTGACACTGCCCTGGTGTTTTAAGCTACAATCTCAAATTCTAAGTTCATAAGCATGCCTGTCAGTGTCGGTGTAGAGGGAAGGATGAATCAGTCCAAGTGCATATTGCACAGTTCAGACTAAACTTGAAAGTAAGTACTGAGGAGAAATATTTCAGTCACATCTGTTTCTTTTGACAGTCAGTACATGTCATAACCATCATCATCATAAACATGAGGATATTATCTTGTAGGGGTAAAACCTGATACACTTGGTTTTACTACACATTTGCATATTCACAACTAAACTGCCACCTCTTTAACAATTAATAATAGAAATAATAGGAGAAGTTAAAATCATTCTGTCAACAAACTGCTCACATGCCAACAATTCACACATATGGGAATTGTTACAACGGGTCACAAGTTGGCGTGGGGAACTGAGAAAAATAAAATTAATCTACAATGGCGCCACTGCAATGTATTCTGCTGTAGTCTCAACCTAGACAATACAGTAATCTTGACTGTTGCTGTTTAGTTATATTTATAATGAGCAAATCTGAAAGTCTACAGTTACTTGTACAACAATAATGTTTCCCAAAGACTCGCAACATGAGAGTAGAATGCGAAGATGCCTCTGTAACCAATGAGGAGCCAATTTGGGTATAAAATGTTATGCCACTCAAGTCAATGCTGCTTGTCTGTTTGCATATGTGTTGTTAAATGCCTGTCATAGTCTGAATATGAATATGATGCGTTGCTTTCCGATGTGAGATCCTTGTGCTTCCCTGCTTGGCCAGTCGCAGTGTTCTTCCAGCAAAACACTCCATTCAGACACAGGGATGTGAGAAAGGAGAGATAGGTGAGGGCGAAAAACCCTTGACCTGTTTCTGTGCATCACAAGCATCGTGAGAACAGAGCAGATCTGATAGGTGGTGAGTGAGCTGAGAGAGAGGAGAGGAGAGGCTGCTCAGTGACTCTCTGGCTTTCCTGATTTAGATCACCATCACACTCTCTGTAACTTCACACAGTCCTGTCACATGTGCATGAGCACGCGCACACACACACACACACACACACGTGTGCACGCACACACACACACACACACACACACACACACACGCACACACACACACACCCTTTTAACATTTAGACTGGATCACCACTTCTCATTTCACAGGAGTTACTTTGATGCAGCAACAAATGAATATGAGGGATGAAAAAAAAGGGGGGAAAAAAAAACACCAATGTTTTCTTTCAGTCTTTCATATGTTTGCAGAGTGGGAATGAAATTCAACACATGACTGAATCTGTTGCATCCTGGTGTTAAATCTTCACAGCATGGAGAAAATGAGCGATGAGACACAACAAGTTTACACAGAGAGGTTGCAGACACTACACAAATATGACAAAATACATCTGAATGATGGACGATAGATTTGTTCTTTACACCATTTATGAGTCTTTTTATATTTCTATATCTGGTAGCCACTAAAATCTCTCAATGGTCACACAACACTCTATGTTTCCCATGCATGAATATAAGGCTGAACTGAATTATATCATGCTGGATTGCTGTTTTCTTATTTTTTGGCGATTTCCTTATATCACTGTTGGAAATGACCTGACATACTGGGAACATGGACGTAGTCAAGACAAATGTAAACATTTAAAAAAACGACAGATGTAAGAACTGATTTACATGGATATGAAACTCAATTACCAAACTTCAGCCTTAAACTTCTCCTGGAAGTTCTGCGGGGCACTTTTGGGCCTCAGCGGTCATGATTCAGGAGTGAAGGGCCTAAGCAGTGTAATGCAGCAGCAGCAGCCAGAGCCAGACGCGCATCCATCCCGGATACGACTGCAGTGACACCAACAGCTGAATCAGGCTTTCAGTCCTGTGCTGACAGGATTATCTCGCCATGCAGCCAACCAGATTTGACAGGAGAGCGTGGCAGACAGACAGATAGTATGTGTTTGTGTGTGTTAACTTGTGGTTTGGTGAGTGTGTAAATTGTACCCTCTCATATGCATCAGCTGGCTCACAATCTGACCAAAATATCCCGCAGGCTTCTTATTAATATTTCAGACTATTGTTGCTGCATTTTGAGAACTTAATGTATGCCCCTTTAAGGTAGCTGCAGCTCTTTGTAAATCTATGCCAACAGGCTGAATCTAATCAAAGCTGAACTTTTAGTTAGCTGTTAGAATATTAATAACAATAATAATAATATTAGCAAAAAATATATAACATAAAAACACACCTCATTTAGTTAAAGAGAATACTGGCTTCAAATCCTCAGGCAGCGAGTTCAAAGGAGTTAATTTATTTCACAGAAAAAAAAAAGAATTTTTGAAAAGCATCGATTGGAAATTGATTTTCACCTGGATTTTATCTCACCCAAAAGATGCTATATTTCTGCTGCAAGAAGACACAGTTTATAGGAACAAGCACGTCAGAGAATATGTTCCATAAGAGCAAAGAGAAATAAATACAAAAATGAATAAGCTGCTGGAAATATGGGAAAGCCCATTTAAGTAAAAAAAGAAAATTAATGGATTGAACAAATTCTATTTTCAAATTCTGATCTCCACCTATCTGCTTTCCACCTGTCTTTTTTAATATTCAAATGAAAACCTACAAATTCCCAATTTTTGTCTCTTTGGTGAGGTCTAATAAATGACATAAATTGTTAAATTGGTAAATGATAAGTGTGGACTATATTCCATAAGTTCTGAAAGAGTTTTCCATCTGCTGCAAACGCTTTATCCACTAATGAGCCTGTCTCCATCAGACACTTAACTTCTGTTCTCAGTGCTAGTGGGAACGTTCGCTCACTCGCTCGCTCCACAGCCACATACTCTGCAAGTCATTAGAACAAACTAAGAAAAACACCAAACTGTCATTCACAGGGAGGCAGCAGCTGAGCGACACTTTCAAGTCAAGAAGCAATTAATGCTGGGAAAGGCCTCTGTGAATGATTACGGCCTCAAGCTTCATTCACTGCCTTGTAATTTCTCAACCACACATGGACGCGCGCACACACACACACACACACACACACATACATAAAATGTGACAGATCTCCCTGAAACACAGGGACGAGTCCTCCACGACCGAAGCTAACTGAACCAGCTCTATTGTCACCAGCCATGATCTGAAAGAAATTAATTTCGGTGACACCGAAAGGAGGGCTGGTGGATTTCAGTATTCCCACTACAGAGGGAATACATCTCTAAATAGTGATGACTGCAGTGAACTGAAGCAGCTGACATCTGTTGTACAACCCTGATTAAAGCAACAGGCTTTCCTGCCACTGTGACTGTGCTTTAATCAGTTAACCAGGCCTATGTGAGCACATGTGTGGCGTGTTGGTTACTTTACATTATAAGAAAATCAACTATAAACTCTGGATTAAGTAGGACTAAAATATTCTGGTGTCACCATCAGCCTCTAACCTCATGTTTACATCAGCTTGAGTAATTCTCCTCATGCTATATCTGAACCTGCTGCGTTTTTTTCCCCCCATCTTCATAAAAAGAGCAATTTTATGGACGTTTAAATATTCCCATGAAGTTTTGTCTCACAGGAGAGCCAGTCACTGGGTAATGTTCTCACTTACATGTCAGCGAGGCGCTGTGGCCTGGGGTGAAAGCAGTTCATATGATACAACCTTACACAACGTTTGAGGAGAGTGGAAGAGACAGGCAACAGCACCCACAAGGACTTTGCTGTACCACCTCCTCTCCCTCTCCAAGAATACAGCAAAGACCAAGTGATTTACAGCTCTACTACAAACTAAAATCTTTTGAGTATCAAACACCCTGTAGCCTTGTATAGATTTATGGATTTATGGATGACAGCAGCTGTGGTCAGTTTAAATTCATTCAAGTTACAGCATGAAAATATCCATAGAAACCTAGTCCTGAATCATTATCTACCTATCCGCTATTCATTGGATGATAAATGAACAGCTACAATGAGCTTCTATGTCTCACTAATAATGAACTCTTCAAAGCTGTCAATAGCCTTGTGTTCAGCCATAGTTTCCTGAAATGGTTTCAGATTAATGTTCATTTTAAATCAGCATATTTAAATTGTCAAATGTTTTTATGCCTGGTTGGTGCATAGATACATTGGGAGGAGGATCTTTCCATACATGATAACATTACGTCGGAAATGAATCGTAAATAAACAACTGTTTGCTTAAAAAAAAAAGTTGGTCACATCAGCTTAAAAGGTGATGATATGTCAATGTAGTATTGGTCAAGGTTAAGGCTGGTTAAGGTTAAGGTAAGACTATGTCTGCTTTAATACAAATACAGTCCACAGTGACTTCAGACACGTGTTTATTTACCTTTATCAAAAACCACCATCTTTCCATAATTTAAATCAGAGTACTTTTGGTGCCTAAACCACAGACGGGACTCTAGATGTGACAGCTGTTTGCTTTGTTCGCCCGCCATCCTCCCTGACCACCTCCTGGCGACTCCACTGCTGTTAATAAATGTAGCAGTTCATTCATTCAAAAAAAAAGTTGTATCTGAACATAAACCAGCCAGCCATTACATTTACTACAAAATGTATTAACTGGTGTAGTTTAGTTTATAACTACATGAGTGTTATGAGCCATTTATTAAATGTTTACATACTGCTCATGAATCCTAAATAAGTTAGGGTTAGGCCTCATAAAGTGTTACCCATAACATGCCATGATGTAGACTGCACTCTTTGATTATCTAATCGTGTTGTGCCCTGGTCAGATGTACACTGATGTGCACGTTCAAATATCAATGTATTTTGCTGGATTTTCTCAGTGGGTAAAAGTCAAGCCTAACGCCTCAAAACTGCATTTGCTGGCACCATGAACTTGTGTTTGCTACATAAATAACCTTGCCCTGAATTTCAACTGGGGAGTTAACAACCCCCATTAACCCATGCTAATCCTTTAATGCTTTTTTATCATTAAAAAAATTAATTAAATCTGGAGTGGCCTTCACTGTTGGCCATCTCTGACTTAGTTGACAGGGGCAAGTTAAAAAACAAGATTAAGTCAACAGTGATAACAGGAATATTTTAGTGTAAAGGGTTTCAAGTTAACAATATATAAAGCAGACAAAAATATACTCTATTTGGAGGCATAGTGCTTTAACAGCCGACTCTGTGACAGGGGTGTGAGATGTTGCCCCAGCCCTCTCATTACCAGAATAATTGCACGACAACACCCGAGAAAAGCATTCATCACAACTAATGAACGCATTTAGCTTCATGTGACTGCAGTTGTCCGCGCAGCACATTCATCATTTCATCAAGGAGAGCAAAAACAGATGAGCAATGCTGACTCCCAGCTAAAGATTACCAGTGTGGTGAAGCGCAAATTCCACACAAGAACCCTAATTACAGTTTTTATGTGATTATGCAGCGTTACACAGCTCCACTACAAGGTTAGAAAAAAAAACAACAAAGAGTGCACATGAGCAAATTCGCAGTGTAACCTCAGCGCTGCGTTCTGTGACTTCATGTGAAATCACTGGCTCCTAATAATTTCTAGATTTAATCCACTTGGGTGTAAATGGTGTGTGTGCGCTTGTGTGGGTGTGAGATTGTGTTTAAATGCATGTCAGAGAGAGACAGAAGAGCAATATCTCAAAAGTCATCCGATAATAACTGGAATAACGTCTCTTTTCGCATTTTGCAAAGGTCTCAGTTTTACAAAGGAATACATCCCTTAAAAAATCAGCTACATCATATGTGCCCTGAAGGCATAATCCTTCTTCAAGCATTAGGATTTAGTTTCTTCTCAGAGGCAGTTTTTCTAGAGATGTAGGGATTTTGGCGAACTCTCCATTTGTACTGCTAATGTTTATTTTCTGGTAACACTTCAGATTACAGCTCCCAAATCAAAGTGTAATTATTTGGAATATATGAGGTGTCAACAAAACACCTCCAGGGTACCAATACCAAGAAAAATATGTACAAAAAGTAGAGATTACGAGATTAGGGAATAAAGGGGCAAGTACAGTAAAATTATCACTGGATACCAAGGAAGGACTGTAGTGGTCACAGGATTGATTATTGCAATGAAGTGAACTATAGTAACATTTTAACGTACATATTTATACACACAAAAAAAAAAAAAAGAGTGTGTAAAATGTTTTAAATATGAAGCACATATAACGTATATTATTGTTGTTGCTGGGAAGGGAAGATGGTGTAGTCTATCTCTACAGCTGTAGTTATATAACAGTCGTGTATAAGATAATGATAAAATAAATTCTGGGGAATGCTTATGTAGTTTTGGGATCCAATGTAGGATCAAACTGATGTTAGAGACTGACCTGGACATGCTTTTATTTTATCATAACATAACATTTTTGGGCAACATACAACGTAAAGAAGAGTGTGGCGAGCGATGATTCAATTTTCTTACAGTTTTTTTCAAAAGCATGCATGAGAAATTTGAGCTGAGATAGTGATCATTACTTTTTGGTGATAGTACACTACAGTCAAGGTATGCAGCCTGTAAAATAATTTTTGTTACCCCATTATTCACAGTACTTACGCCCTTGTATCCGATGAGTATTTCATTTGTAACCCTTGTGTACAAAATATTTAGACTGTAATTTGCAGGCTGTAATCTAATGTGTTATAGATTTCCTTTATTACACTCCTCCTGATGGGAGAGGATTATTCTGTTTTCCCCTCTCTCTGTCCCAGACCAGCCCACCTTCCACTGCTAAAAGGTTTTACTTAGTTAGATTAGTTGTTTTGTTTGTTGATGATGAAGTGTGTTGTTTGTGTGGAGTCAGCATTTTATTCTACTGCTGCCTCTGTGCAGTTGTCCTTTGTTTGCCCACTCATTTTTAATTTCACAGCTGTGTGATTAACTTTCAAGGGCATTTCTGCCCCAATTAATTTCTGTCCCACCACAATGCTGTCTGCAAAACACCTGAGTAAAGCATTACTGAGTGCATAAGGTAAATGTCACCTGACTTGCACACATATTCTGCACTCAGGAGTATTTTAATCTCTTCTTCTCTGTAAACACCTTCCTGCTAATGGAAAGAAAAAGCAGTGGGCAACAGCTGCACTGATGATAAAATGTATCCCACCTACGGGTGCTCTGCACTGAACAAAACCTCAATTCAAAAGACATTTTTTCTACGTCCTCTGCTTTGAATTATGAACTGCATGCTGCCAACTGTCATTCTCTGTAACAAATGAATGCACAAATGAGCCCCCACACTTTCATAAATATTAATAGGGATGGTCACCCACACATTAATCATTAGCATATGAAAATAACGGAGAAAATAACAGACAGGGATCCCCTAAGTGAGGATCCCCCCTCTTTTTAAGGTAGTCAAAAAGTTACAATACAAAGAATGAAATAGGTTCCAGCAAATTTTATGATTTAGGGACTTTTTCCATGCACCAGGACCTAAAGTGGTTTGCACTGTAGACTGATCCATAGGCTTCAATTCAAACACCCACACACACACCCCCCCCCC
>NW_019524844.1:547788-548200 GCF_002814215.2 Seriola lalandi dorsalis | reverse complement strand
ACCGGTAGTGTGTACTGTCCTGTCCTAGGAAGTGCACGTCACAACAAACCCAACAAAATAACTGCCGTCACCTTCAGTGTTAAACAGATGAATTCAGCAGTAGCCATTTTTAGGGCAGGTTGCGACTGTGATGGGAGGAGAGAGGTCTGCAAACACACATGGGGGGCAAGTAGCCAATAGGCAGATGATGATGAAGCGCCTCAGTCAGCAATGATGTACTGTTGTGCTGACATGCTCATATGCTTGAGTTAATTAGTTTCAAACAGCAGCTATATTCTGTCATACAGCTCCATTAAAAACTCCTCCATCAGGACTGTCCACAGCACAACATACAGGACACGCACGCACGCACGCACGCATACGCACGCACACGCACACACACACACACACACACACACACACACACACACAC